>NC_073384.1:62396000-62566000 GCF_028641065.1 Leucoraja erinaceus | reverse complement strand
CATCTCTCAGTTCCCTCGTCTACCCATAACCCCACCATCTTCCTATATCCACTCTCTCTAAACTCTCATCATCTAACCAACCACCATCATCTGCCCAACCTCCGTGAACAGTCCAAGATTGAACATCTTCCCAGTTTGCTGTCATCTTTCCCCAAACCTGTATCATCTGCCCATTCCCCATCATTCAACGTCCCATCATCTGCCTGAGCCCCAACATCATCCATTCAACTCTCTATCACGCACTTAACAATCCTATCATCCCCCCAACTCTCCATCATCTGCTTAGCTCCATTAACTGTCCAACATCCATCATCTCCTTAACTCCCAATATTGCCTAACATTATCTACCTGCATCTCCATCATCTGATTGATATTGAGGCCCAGGCAGATAATGAGGCTTGTGGAATGATGAAAAATGGGTGGGTGATCCCGAAGGTTTGGGAAGATTGAGAAAACGGAAGGATGGTCAGTCCGGGACAGATCATGGAGGTTGGACATGAAATCTTCCTATTGTCTGCCAAACTGCCCGACATCTGTGCAACCTTCCCATTATCTGTCTAAACTTTCCAATGCCTATGCAACCTTGCCAATCCATTGTCCAACACCAAATAATCTTCCCCGCACCCCTATCATCTGGTCAACTGTTCATTACCTGCCCAATCCACTACCAACCCAATTCCCTGCTGTAGGTTCATCGACTACTTGAACCCTCCAGTCTTCCAACCAACAACCCCCATCAATCTTCTAGGCTCCTGCTATCTGTACTGCGAAGGTGAACTGTTTAATTCCACATTGAATTAAACATTGTTGTCCCCTAGTAGCCAGTTGAAATGATGACATTCATATTATGTCCTCTAAATGCTGATTATTTGCTGTTATACACCAAAATTTGTAGGACTACTTTAGTTTAGTTTAGTTTAGTTTAGTTTGGAGATACAGCGCGGAAACAGGCCTTTCGGCCTACCAGGTCTGCGCCGACCAGCTATTCCAGCACATTAACACTATCCTACACTCACTAGGGGAAATTTACAATTATACCAAGCCAATTAGCCTACAAACCTGTGTGTCTTTTGGAATTTGGGAGAAAACCGGAGACCCCGGTGAAAACCCGCGCAGGTCACCGGAGAACGTACAAACAGACAAGCACCCATAGTCAGGATCGAATCTGGGTCTCTGGTGCTACAAGGCAGCAAATCTACCATTGCGCAACTGTGCTTCACATTTTTAAATTACTTATTTTGCTGTAAACTCAAATTTTCTCCAAGATATATCTTCTGCTACCATAGGCTCTAGAATATATTTTTAACTTCTGTACAGAATTAAAGAAACATTTTTCCTACTAATATTTGGTGTAATCCAATCCTATTCTAATTACTTCCCTCGCAGGATATAACTACAGGTGGCACATTCAGACGCCTGGAAAAAGAAAGAAATGAAAGCGAAATGAGCCAGTGAAATGCAAATATTAATTATACACAAAAAACATTATTATTTTAACTGACTAGCCAATTCCTTTCAATAAATGAAACTGTAACGTCCCCTCAAAGTATTCCATAAAGTTCTATTGAATTTAAATATGTGACACAGAATAAGCAATTATAATCAACTCAACAGATGCTTTTTCGTTTCCTACAGCAATTCATTGATGAATACATTACAATGTAAAATAAGTTTACCTTTGCACAGCGACTGTGTTTTAATTATTTACATTACCATCAACATTCTAAGACTCGCACTACAAATTTATGAATCTACTAAAGTAATGAACATCAGGATTTATGCTCCAGAATTTTGGTTCTTAATGCAGTTCTTACATTGGCAACGCTGAGAACATGAAAAATTGCCAAGGTTTGTCCATTCACTGAAAAAAGGAGGTATGTAAGGTCAAAAGTTCATTGAGAAAGATGAGAAAAAATGAACACAAGTAAAGGCTAGCAAGTAATATAAGATGAAATATAGTAAGAACTTTTATAATTAGTTTAATAAACTAGTCCTTAAAAAGTATTTAAATTACTAGACTGCGGGACCCGTTGGGTCCCATGTTCACACGGGAGGGTTGGTCCCCCAATGCAATATTCCACCTCTCCACCAATTCCAATATTGGTGGCCAGTGGTGGGGGGGTGGGGGGGGCTTTCTGGAGCTCTGGTATGGGTGTTGTTGGCTGCAGGGACTACTGGTCTCCAGAGGGCTAGTATCGACATTGTGGGCCAAATGGATTCTTGGGGTGGCAGCTCAGTCCCTCAAGCCTGATGTGCTGGCAGCTCACTCACGGCTGGTGGCCTGGCAGTTGACTCACGGCTATTCCTTGAAATTCCATTTCAAGCAGAGTGCAAGGCCACCAAATTCAAATCAATTTTCCTACCATTTCAAGCAGGTTGCAAGGCCACCAAATTCAAGTGCAGTTTCTTACCTCTTCGAGCGGCGTGCAAGGCCACAAAATTCAAGTGCAGTTTCATACCAGTTCAAGCAGGGTGCAAGGCCACCAAATTCAGGTTCAGTTTCCTACCACTTCAAGCAGGGTGCAAGGCCACCGAATTCAAGTGCAGTTTCCAACCACTTCAAGTGCAGTTTCCAACCACTTCAAGCAAGGTGCAAGCCACCAAATTCAAGTGCAGTTTCATACCATTTCAAGGAGGGTGCAAGGCCACCAAATTTAAATGCAGTTTCATACCATTTCATGTAGGGTGCAACGACACCACATTCAAATGCAGTTTCATACCATTACGTGCAAGGCTACCACATTCAAATGCAGTTTCATACTATTTAAAGCAGGGTGATGCCACCATAAAAACCACCATAAAAGCACACAAAACACCACACTCACAGTTCAGTAGACATTCAGTGTGTTCAGTTGATTCACAGCTCAGACAGAGTTGTGACCTCTCCCTCCCCCATCATGCAGAGACTGAGCCACACCCACACTTCTGGGTTTTATAATCCCTCCCCCTCCCACCAGAAAAGGCTTCATGGCGTGATTGACAGGAGAGAGATTCCCAACATTTTTTAAACACTAATAACACTTTTGTTTCGCATTGATGGGAAGAATCCTCTGTACCTGGTGAACAGAGGGGAACTGAATAAGATGGCCAAAAATCACAGCAGTAAGTGGTAGCGTTTTATCTAAAATCAATATAGTGCAAACAGGAAGTTGTCAAGTTTAGACAAACAACCATTTGCATGCAGTGCCTTTTCTCTTCAACCCAAACCCCCCAAACAACCATTTGCATGCAGTGCCTTTTCACTTCAACCCAAACCCCCCAAACGCCATTTACATGCAGTGCCTTTTCACTTCAACCCAAACAACCATTTGCATGCAGTGCCTTTTCACTTCAACCCAAACAACCATTTGCATGCAGTGCCTTTTCACTTCAACCCAAACAGCCATTTGCATGCAGTGCCTTTTCTCTTCAACCCAAACCCCCCAAACAACCATTTGCATGCAGTGCCTTTTTACTTCAACCCAAACCCCCCAAACAGCCATTTGCATGCAGTGCCTTTTCACTTCAACCCAAACAACCATTTGCATGCAGTGCCTTTTTACTTCAACCCAAACCCCCCAAACAACCATTTGCATGCAGTGCCTTTTCACTTCAACCCAAACCCCCCAAACAACCATTTGCATGCAGTGCCTTTTTACTTCAACCCAAACCCCCCAAACAACCATTTGCATGCAGTGCCTGTTTACTTCAAACCAACCATATTTTCATTTTCAAACCACATTAAGGGCACACAGTTGAGTTGACATGTGCTCAGTGTTATTCACAGCTCAGAGACATGTGACCCTCTGGCTTCCTCCATCTTACAGAGACTGAGTGAGGCACACCACTTCAGGGTTTCATAGTCCTTCCCCCTCCCACCCAGCAGGGGAAGCAGAGAGAATGGCAATTTAAAAAAAAAACATTAATATGCCTCTGATTTTTCATCGATGTGAAAAATCCTCTGGTCCAGGAAGGCGGAGGGGGACTCTGGGCGAGGTGGCCAAAATTGACGGCCATAGGTGGCGGCATTCTCTCGAAAATCACAGCACAGTGAGAAAAAAGCAGTCAAGATCAGACATTTAGTAATATATAGATAGATAAAAGGTGTGTGCACTGTGCAGAATGTTGATCTTCTGGCATCCTTCTCAATGGTATTTCAGGTGGAGAAATAAATCTTGTTGCTTTGGGTTCTTACCAAGGTCATCGACGATGTGTTCAATGGATAGTTGTTGTACCTTAGTAGTCCACCTCCGACTGTAGAATTAATTACATTCTTCTTCTTTTCGTGTCTTTGAAGCTGGTTGGTTATATGACAGTTTCCCATTCCTTTACACAGTCCTTTGCATTTTTATTGAACACTGCAAGATCCTTTGGGCTGCACTGGTTGGGTAGTAGGGGGCAGAGAAGGCAGTGCTGCATTGTATGGTCCTCTTCTCCACATTCACAGGTGGTTTGGCCAGTTTTATAGCCCCATCTGGCCATGGCAGCTTTTGATCGCCCTGTTCCTATTCTCAGGCGGTTGAGCATCTTCCACTGGACCCATGGTGCTTCTGAGCCCGGAGGGAGGGCTTCAGAAGGAGGGATACCCATGTCAGTAGGAGGGGGGTAGTCCTCAAGCCTTTTTGTCCATAGTTGGAGTCTGGTTTCTTCCCGTGATGCTATTAGGGGCTGGACATGGCTGAGAAAGCTTCTCCTGGACTTCAGCCGTTGGGCCGGGGGTACACGTACGTAGAGGAGGTGGCGTTCATCACTGGTGGCCTTGGTCATCTCTACTCGGCTGGCGACTTCCCGTCTCACATCGGCAGGGGCAATGCCAGCGAGGAGGTGCAGGTTGTTTATGTTGGTGGGCTTCAAGCAGCCAGTGATTGAGCGGCAGGTGTTATTCAACGCTGGGTCTAGTTTCTTGGCATGGGATGATCTCTCCCAAACAGGACACGCATACTCCGCAGAGGAGTAGCACAGGGCCAGAGCAGTAGATCTTAATGTGTGTGCTGTGGCTCCCCATTTGGAGTTGATCAGCTTCCGGAGGATATTATTTCGGGAGTTAACAGTTTGGTGTTTTTGACGTGTTCCTTATAGGAGAGAGTGCGATCCAGTGTTACACCAAGGTAAACAGGGTTGGTGCAGTGCTCAAGAGGTGTTCCAGACCATGTGATGTTAAGGGGTCTGTTTGCTTCCCCGTTCCTGAGATGGAACGAGCAGGTTTGGGTCTTCGCAGGGTTTGCGTGTAGGTGGTTGCGCTCGTAGTAGAGGTGGAGCTCATCTAGGGCTGAGGTGAGATTCGCTTCTTCAGCTTCAAACGTACTCTCTTGGGATGTTACACAGAGGTCGTCGGCGTAGATGAACTGCTCAGTGTTCTGGTCCATTGGCTGGTCATTGGTGTAGATGTTATATAATAGTGGAGCCAGCACACTACCTTGAGGCAAGCCATTCCGTTGTCGTCGCCAGCGACTTTGCTTGTAGTTAAGGACAACATAGAAGCGCCTATCTTTCAGGAGGGCTCCGATGAGGTCCGTGAGTGCCAGGTCTTTGGTATTCTCCAAGATCTTTAATTAATTAATAATTAATTACATTAGGAATCAGGGAAGGCTGCAGAATGAATTAAATATAGGACGGGCCTGAGTTTCTGGCACCCAGCTGGAGAAAGGCTTGTGGTTACACACCAGTTGAATGTTATTGGAATGGGATCCTTTCTGATTGGAATACTCCAGAGTGGTTAAGGGCTGCCTGTAGGCATATGAGTGGAGTTGAAGACTAAAAGCATGGAGAAAGTAGGAAAGTTAGAGAAGGCAGCAAATGTCAGTACTCTCGTCATTCTGGCCAGCATTGTGGAGTCAGAGAGCTCTACAGCACAGAACAGGCCCTTTAGCCCAAATGATCAATGCCAATAAGCTGCTCAACTGAAATAGGCCCATATCACCAATCCTTTCCTTTCCATGAACCCATCTAAGTGCTTTTAAATGTCGCAATTGTAACCGCCTCTCCCACTTCCTCTGGCAGCTCTTTCCATATACGCACCATCCACTGTATGAAAGAGTTGTCCCTCAGATAAAAGTCCCAGCTTATCCAGCCTCTTTTTATATTCCAATCCTTGCAGACATGGTAACATTCTCGTAAAACACAATGTGCTGGAGGAACTCAGCGTGTCAAGGAGATAAGGAAACTACAGACAATGTTTCATTTCAACACCCTTCTCCGGATTGAATGGGATAGGGGCATAAAAGCTGGAAAAGAGAGGTGGGAGCGGGACAAAGCTTGGCAAGTGATAGGTGGATCCTGCTGAGGTGTGAAGGTGAGGGTGGGAGTGGGAATAATTGACAAATTCTGGAGGTGAAGAGAAAACAAAAAGGTGTCCAAAAAGGAGAGAAAAGCAGGAGTGATATGTAAAGTCAAAGAGAGGGACATGGGTGGAAAGGAACAGGGGGAGGGGAAAAAAGGCGATAAAAAGAAAATGGGGTCTCGATGGGAGATGAGTGTTCAAATGAGGGGAAAGGAAAAGGATGACTGTGGGGGTGGGAGACGGTGAGAGAAATGTGTGTGCATCAGAATGGGGAACAAGGGAAAGAGAGGGGCAATGAAGGGTGTGTTTATCTGAAATTGGACAATGCAAAGTTTATACTATTGGGGTGTAAGCAATGGGTTGTAACATCCTCGATTTTTTTTTGCAGCCTTTCCAATTTGCTGACAGCCTTTCTGCAGCAGGGTGACCAGAACTATATGCAGCAATCTACAGTAAACGTGGCCTTGCCAACATCTTGTGCAGCTGTGACATGACACCCCAACTCATGTACTCAACATTCTGACCGATGATGGCAAGTGTGGCAAAGGCCTTCTTCACCACCTTGTGTACCTGTGTCATCACTTTTACTGATATTTGTACTTGTACCCTTATGTCTCTCTGTTCCACCACATTCTCCAGAATCCTACTATTTACTGTATCATCAGTGACAAATTTGATTTACATAACTGGTCTTGCACACAAGGTATCTGTTTCTTGTTTGTGTGATCAATTGTAATTTCTGATGCCTACCTCTAACAATTACCTTAGATGGGTATCAAGTAAAAATATCATTTTTCTGCCACATTGAACATGTTCAGGATGTCTAGATCAAGCAGGTCTTGTTCCAGAAGGTTCTTTTCCATCAGCAGCAGAAATGTGCTGAAATGTCCAGGAACAATCATCAGGCTGTTGTATTTAAGAAGGAACTGCAGATGCTGGAAAATCGAAGGTACACAAAAATGCTGGAGAAACTCAACGGGTGCAGCAGCATCTATGGAGTGAAGGAGATCGGCAATGTTTCGGGCCCAAATCCTTCTTCTGGACACCATGAACTCTAACTAAACTCCAAGCTACAAACTATCTTGGTTGCACTTGGTTGCTTGGTTGCTGTGTTTCCAATTTGAAATCAAGAGGGAATGTATGAAGTTGCAGGGGTATTGGGAAATAAGGACAGGGGGAATGGCATGAAGCTGGCATGCACCTGCTATGTTGTCATAACTATAAGATGAGAGCTGCTTGGATGTAAGGAGCAATTGTTTCTTCCTATCTCTGGCTGCAGTTTCAGCAATAGCCTTTCCAATAAAGGGCCACACTCTTTACTCAATTGGTATTAGAGCATTCAGGTGCATTCAAGTTAGCTCCTGCTGTATCTACCTGAGGGCGGCACAGTTGCTCAGTGGTAGAGTTGCTGCCTTAAAACGCTTGCAGCGCCGGAGACCTGGGTTTGATCCCGACTACGGGTGCTGTCTGTACAGGGTTTGTATGTTCTCCCCGTGACCTGCGCGGGTTTTCTCCAAGTGCTTTGGTTTCCTCTCACGCTCCAAGGACTTACAGGTTTGTAGCTTAATTGGCTTGGTATAAATATAAATTGTCCTTGGTGTGTGTAGGACAGTGTCAATGTGCGGGGATCGCTGGTTGGTGCGGACTCGTTGGGCAGAAGGAACTGTTTCTACGCTGTATCTCTAAACTAAACTAAAGTGACTTCCAAATATTGCTTTGGGTCACCCTGTTAAATTACTGGCAGTATGTATAGTAAGTATGAAGTTTGCAATGGGGCTAAGCCTGTGAAGGAAAAGCATCTTAATATGAATCCTGACTGATTGAGATCGTTACACAAGGAACTGTAGATGCTGGAATCTTGAGCAAAACACAAAGAGTGGGAGTAACTCAACAGGCCAGGCAATATCTGGATAATTTTGAGGCAGAGAAAGTTAGATTCTTGATTAGTACGTGTGTCAGGGTTATGGGGAGAAGGCAGGAGAATGGGGTTAGGAAGGAGAGATAGATCAGCCATGATTGAATGGCTAAGTAGACTTGATGGGCCAAATGGCCTAATTCTGCACCTATCATTTACGACCTGTGGAGGAAATGTATAGGCAATGTTTCAGGTCAGCTCTAGTTTCTCACCTTTAGAACTTCTGAGTAGGTGCCTGGAATGTCTCCTTGCTTCTAAAAAATGCAGGCTACATTCTTTACGCGTATCCTCAATCAAGGCCTCTGGTTTAGAGTCTGTACTTTCCCTTTGAATGGTATTCTTCCATATATCCCTTGTCAGATGCACTTCCAGCCCAATGCATCCTTCCAGCAACAGAGGCTAGCTTTGAGTTAGTGCAGGTTAGCTTTAATTGTAATCACCAATCTCTGGTATTAGCCTATTGCTGATATATCCATCTAATCAACAACACTGACGGGTCCTGGGGGAGCGGAATGAGCAGGTATCATTACATTGGTGAGTAACCTGCCCTACAGTCAGCTGGCACAAATTAATTGTAAATCGTGAACTGTGTATCCTTTCACTGGGCCCATCAAATTTTCCATTACCCCATTATGGAAGGGATTAGAAAAGAGATTCTTGGAACATGAAACATTGATTTTCCAGGCTGCTGCCAGTGATGAAAATTACACCTATGAGGAGAATTTAAATAGCACAAATTTGTATTTTGTAACAGAGGACAGAATAGATGTTCCCAAGATATTCAATCACTGGAGTGTTTTAGTAATGCAGATGAAATGGATTTGCTTCTCTATATTTTAAATCAGACAGAAATGAATCTTCTGTGCGTTGGCAGACAATAAGAAGGAGTCAACAATTTATATTTATTACCAAAGATTGCGGAAAGAGGTTAGATTAAATATTTTGATAGGAAGATTGCTGCAATGGGAATGCTTTGCTGTGGCAAACAGTTGAGGGAGAGGTCTCTGCTTCTTTCTAAAATAATAAATATTTAAAGCAGTGGGAAACAGAGAACTGTGAGCAGAGTCTGTTTAGTTTTGGATGCAAGAAAACAACGCAGATATTGAACAAAATGGCATCTCCCTATTGCTGTAAACCTCTCTGGTTCAAAGATTGAACGACTTCTTGTCGCTTATCGTAATGAAATCAGTAGTTCGCAAAATAAATGCTACTGCACACATGGATATCTCATTGTTTGTTTTTGAAAAATGGATGGTAATGGAGAAATATCAGTCCATTTTGACCAGTATAAGTGAGCTTGTTTTCTAAGCTGATATGAACATTAATGAATGTTGTTCTACTTCTGATTATATTTTGTGAACTGTTGAAATTGTATGACTGAGTGGTTTAAGTTAATTTATTTTCCTACTTTTGCAAGTGATCAAAATTAAAATTGCAAGGGCAATTGGAAGTTCAGCCCACTGGCAAAGCTACTATCCTGTTATATGCCAACTACACTACTGTTTATAGAGTTCTCTTAATCAGGACTAAGAGATGCAACAGATAAAAATGAACTAACTTGTAAAAGGTGAGGGTACTAACTAAGTCGCTCACTTGTATGTGTCTTATTAGATGGTTCTAAGGGACAAGTTCAACAAAGGGAGGGACTTCTAAAGCTTGAGGTTGCAGAGTTTTGGATACAGCATCATTATGTTGTTGAATACCACTTATGAATGAGTTAGTAGGAGTGCAATTGTAAAGGCGAAGGTACCGTATTTCCCAGCAATGAAGACGCACTTGCATCGAAGACGCACCCCACCACCTCCACCAGTTGCACCTGTGCCAAAGGACACAGCGACAGAAGGCGCTGCGGTGGCGGCCGGTTCCGCTGGTCGGTCCCCAACGGCAGCTCGCAACCACTCGAGCTACTTCCCTCCCCAGCCACAATGCGGTGGCTCCGTGCCCGGAGCACTGCGGCAGTGGTGAGTGAGTGAGTAGCTGGCATGATCACCGACCCCCTCTTTCTCAACGCTCCTGCCCTCCCCGCAACTTTACCCCTGATGACCCAGCCAAGTTTACTACTTTGTGCAGCCCAGGCTGTGCTGATCCAGGCCAGACTCCCCACATGCTGTGGAATGGATCTCTTCTCCACCCCCTCCCTCCCCCCCTCCCCCACACCCCCAGCGGCACTGTCCTTTTACAGCTGCTTTCCACTTCACACAGATCCAGGGTTGAAGGCATGGCAGGTTCTGCGGAGCAGTTGCTATGAGAGTGGCATCGCTCGGCCTAACCTTTGGCATCCAAGATGCAGGTAAATTTTTGGGCCTTATTTTAGAGTAAAAAATAGCGTCTTGGATGCGGGAAAATACGGTAATTATTTCATGAAAATATTATCTAAACCCACAGCGATGGTCAGGTAGGAAATTATATAAGGAAAGAACAGAGGGATCTTGAGAAAGTATTTGGTAACTTAAAAGATTCAACAGATGGTTTTAGCAGAATGAAAGCAGCAATTATGCTCTTGATTCCAGGCAGGGCCAGATTGAAATCCACTGGAAAAGTAGAATAATTACATGGCTGGGATGCAGAATGTGTGAAAGGATGACTTCAGTGTCAATACTATTAGGCAGATTAAACAGTTGAATATAAATTGGTGCCACCAGGATAAACTTATCTCTGGCTGATATATCCTATTTTAGATTTGGGAAGGTCACATCTACATTAGCTAATCAAGGATGCTTGTTTGTATGTGATTCTATCTTTAGTGGACTGAGTAATTCCAATAGTGATGAACACGCAATTGCCATTTCCTTAAAATAGGGCTTTTTAGTCTTTGTGGGGTAACAGGCAGTCTGCCAGCAGAACTTCCTTGAGTTGAAACCAATGTGTACCTTTGCTCAATACCATGTCTGGCGTGAGAAGATGGAGATCAAGGAGAAGAAGAAAATGAAGAAATTAATTGTTAATCTTGACTTCACTTCTTATTGTTCAACTGTATGTTCATTCATAAGAGAATTGATAAAGATATTACAGAACATATATCTGTGTATTATTGGGACATCATGGATAACCTTTGGAAACAGTTTTAAAAAAAACACAAACATGTAATGCCTGGATAACCGGAGGCTGTGCCTTTAATGACAGGAGTTGAGAGAGGAGCTGAAAGTTTCTGGAGGACATCCTGAACTGATGGCCTGAAGCGGAAATAATTGACCTTTGACATTAGAGCCTTCATGCTTTATGTGAAGAGTTTTTCCCATGATCCTAATGAGTTCAGCCCCATCAGTACTCCTTGATGCAACACCTGATCAATGCTATCAGGTGCCAAGGCCAGGCACTTTCACCTTACCTCTGGAATTCAGAGCTGTTAACAAAGTCTGAACCAAGACTATGATAATACATATTTTTTAGTTGAGAGATACATTGAAGAAACAGGCCCTTCAGCCCACCGGGTCCATGCCGACCAGCAATCCTCGCACATTAACACCATCCTACACCCACTAGGGACATTTTTTACATTTAGCAAGCCATTTAACCTACAAACCTTCAAGGACCCACACCATCCTGGCCACACACTCATCTCTCCGCTGCCATTAGGTAGAAGGTACAGGAGCCTGAAATCTGGTACATCCAGGATCATGAACAGCTTCTTCCCCACAGCCATCAGGCTATTAAACTCGCCATCAACAAACTCTGTACTATAACAGCCTATTGCACTTTATCTGTTTAATTATGTGTATATTAATGGTCTATGCTATATAGACACACTGAACTGTTCTGTATTTGTGCTTACTATATTCTGTTGTGCTGCAGCAAGCAAGAATTTCATTGTCCTATCTGGGACACATGACAATAAACACTCTTGACTTGTCTTGAACCTGTACGTCCTTGGAGTGTGGGAAGAAACCGAAGATCTTGAAGAAAACCCACGCAGGTCACGGGGAGAACGAACAAACTCCGTTCAGACAGAACCCGTAGTTGGGATCGAACCCGGGTCTCCGGCGCTGCATTCGCTGTAAGGCAGCAACTCTACTGCTGTACCCTGGAGACAATTGGCATGATCTTCCAGAAAATCGTCATGTTCTGTCTTCAGCCTTAATTTCAATTGTAGAGTGTGGGATATAGTCGGTCAAGTTATAGATTGTGAAACAATGTTGTCATTTTGATGGCCTTACAAAAGCCCAGAAATAGGGTGCAGATCTGAATCTATCTAATATCAAGCTGTGACAGTGCCAGCTGACACAAAACATGGAAAGTTGGAAGGAACTGCAGATGCTGGGTTACATCAAAGATAGACACACAGTGCTGGAGCAACTCAGTGGGTCAGCCAGCATCTCTGGAGAAAAAGGATGGGTGACGTTTCAGGTCGGAACCCTTCTTCAGACTCAAAACATGATACGCTCAGTGCAAAGCGGGATGTTAAATTCACTAGGATTGTGTAGAGCCCATCCACACTGACACCATCATGGAAAGATACATCTGCTAAAGACAGATTGGTGAATATGAGGTCAAATAGGTTATTCGTTGTTTTCCTTCTTGACATTCTGTCAGATTCTGTGTAGATATAATGTTGAAGAGCCTCAGTGCCACTTGACTCTATCACTCTGAATTTGAGTGGTCTCATGGGATTAGAGGTCAAAATAATTTCATGCCTATTTTCCAAAAACAAAGAAGCAAGTTTGAGGGATGCAACTGCATTGCTGGAAACCATTCAGATCCATAGATTGGAGAGAGCTTCAATGCCAAGAGCATAATAAAAAGCATTCAGCGTGGCAAATTCCACTTACGAAGCTTTGCAACGTATTTGAGAATGTAGGAAATACACTCCGGGATATAAACTATTTGGAGTTTTAAGAATTCTCATTTCCATGCAAGACTTCTAATTAAATTCTAGTTAAAACAAGGAAAGCTGAAGAAGCATTGATGAAAACTTACAAGCTGCAACTCAGTTCACTGCCTGTGCCTGGGCACTGAATTTGTCCAGCATTTCTGGTATTGCATTATTGCAGATATTCAGCTTTGGCAGAAACAGGTGTAAGTTTGCTGTTCAGTAACTTGTGAGTCTGAGCCCAATTAGACTTAAATATTTTGTATCTTAAATACAATTCTTATATTGTATATCTGGCTGAAATAGAACATTAACATTCTGCAGTTTCTCTTCTTTGGCCTAAATTTTGTAATGTCTTAAATCAGTGGGATGAGTGCTTGCTTTCCTCTGGATGTAAGGATCCAATTCTAATCAACATTCATGCACAACATGCCATTTCAATTCAACACCAGTAATGATAAATAAAAAGGACATGAGTTAAGGCTTGATAAAAAATAATTTGCTTTTCATACAGTAACTTTCATAACATCAGCACAACATAAAGTGCTGTTTTGAATAATTACTTAATTTTAATAATTGTTGAAAAGTAAACACAGTGGCTACTTTTCATGCAGGAAGATCCATCTGCAATGAGGTTAAAGGCAATTTTTTTTCAGCTTGCAACTTTTAATTAACGAAACCAGGATAATCGTAAAATATTTCACAATTTTTCACAATGGTGTCCTGGAATATTTAATACTTAAGATTTATACATAATATATATATATACATAATATGTTATAGATCATATTTATAATATTTTATGTGCCCTAAATACAGAACAATAATTCATTCTCCAGCACTGACAAGGTGGCTGATAAATTATGGATAGAAGCATATGTCCAATTAATAAGCGCAACGCCACATCTTTGTTAATATCATCACCAATTGAAAGAGCGACTGATAGAGCACAAGAGATTGATGACAATAACATTAACAAAGCAAAGCATGTCGGAGCATTTAACTGGAGCATTGCCAATAAATACTTTGGCAGAGGAAAAAGCGGAACCAAGAATTTGACCAAATCGCAGGTGTTTAGCGGCATTTTAAAGGAAGATATGTAGAGATTTAGGAAGTGAATTTCAGATCTTAGGCCAAACCAGTTGAAAACAATGCTGAATCATGGCGCAATAACACTGGAGGATGTGTAAACTATCAGATTTGCACATTCATCATGCTCTCTCCCAGCCTCCAGCCCACATCAACATCTTCCCAACCCAAAGTGCTCTTTGAAGAGATCAAAGAGAGGAAATATTTCAAAGAGCTGGGTAAGGTTACGTATATTCAGAGGGTCAAGATAATGGAGATTTGAAAGCACGGAATAAAGATTTCAGCATGAATGTATTTTTGGACACAGTACACATATTAGTCAGAAAGCCCAGTGGTGCTGGCTAAGAAAGTTGGTGTGAGTTGAGATATCGACATCAGGGGCTTGGATGTGCATGAGTTTACATAGTGTCGGAGAAATCCAGTCCAGAGGTTAATAGAATCAAGACTAGTAGAATCACACAAACATATATACTGCACTTTTGAAGATGAAAAACGTTCTGAAATTTCTAAAAGTCAGTCTAGATAATGACTCCCGTCATGTTTTTACAGTATGGATTTTATTCACTGTATCTTTATTTTATCACAGAGGTGATATTTTGCAGGGCAGGAATTCAAGCTGAATTTCCATCCTTCCAGTTCAAGGCTTCCAAAGCCAATAGTATCTTTCCAACATCATCTCTGAGATCACTGCCATGCCCGCCCCAGGCCAGAATTTAACACAAGGTCTGGACTTATTCTAGCATGTAATTATGTGCATCCTCATCTAATATATAGAACTTAATATCAAAATAATTAATAATGAAAATCGTTTAATGGGTGCAGGTATATACATACAGTAATACAATCCTGAAACAGGGCAGGTGAAACAAAAATAATTCTGATGTTTTGGTTCTACAAGTTTTCACACCTACACTTGCGTGTATTTCATTCCAATATTTGAGACCGTTAAAGATATGCCCTTACAGGAAGGTAAAGATCACACGCAGGCAAGCAATCACTTCAGCTGCACACTTGCTGGTGTATTTGCAGGTGCTGTTCACAAATCAGGGAAACATGAATTGCAGAATGATGCAAGATGACAGGTGGAAGTGGGGGAGAGTAGAAGTCACATTGGTACGTTGGAGACACAGGGAGATTGAAGAATGATGTACAGGTGAGATTAATGCCTGATGTGGCAGAAAGTAATGGTGACTTGACATTAACTAAACCTTGGTGCATACAAAATTATAACCAAGGAGGACATATAGGCAGCACTGTGGCACAGCAGAAGAGCTGCTGCCTTACAGCACCAGAGACCTGGGCTCAATCCTGATTACGGGTGCTGTCTGCACGGAGTTTTTACGTTAAACCTGCGACTGCAAGAATTTCCTCTGGGTGCTCCGGTTTCCTCCACATCCCCAAGGTTTGTAGGTTAATTGGCTTCTGTAAATTGTCCTTAGTGTGTGGGATAGAACTGGTGTATGGTGATCGCTGGGCGGCACTAACTCGGTGGGCAGATGTGGCTGTTTCCTCGCTACAGCTCTAAACTGAACGAAACTAAACTAAGACATCCCATATCAGAGGTACAAGTTAATTGATGTAGACATGGAGATACCAGAAAATACATAACAAACTCTCTGGTGTAAAAATGCCACAGTTCAAAACCAAGCCCAGGGAGAAGAGTGGGAGCTGATCTGGACAACGAATCTGTTAACCTAATGCCCCTGTCCCACTTAGGAAACCTGAACGGAAACCTCTGGAGACTTTGCACCCCACCCAAGGTTTCTGTGCGGTTCCCAGAGGTTTTTGTCAGTCTCCCTAATGGTCAAGAGTGGTTTCCGCTTCTTTCGACCACTTTTGACCATTAGGGAGACTGACAAAAACCTCCGGGAACCACATGGAAACTTTGGGTGGGGCGCAAAGTCTCCAGAGGTTTCCGTTCAAGTTTCCTAAGTGGGACAGGGGCAAAAGTGATTAAGCTAATCAAAATTTCAGTCTTGTTTTCTCATTGTATCATGTGACCAACTGTGTTTTTAATCATTAATATTTTTGGATCTGTGCATCACTCACAAGGTCAGCCTTTGTTTCCCATCTCCGATTGGCCTTGAGATGCTAATAGTGTCACCTTGAATACCTGCAGTTCATCACCAGTAGGTTGGGAATGTCAGGATTTAGACCAAACATCGATGAAGAAACAACACCTTAAAGACCTCTAGGTTTTGTAGGTTAATTGGCTTGAGTTTCAAGGGAACAGGTAGGTTCAAGGATCTGACTAGCAGAACACAAAAAGGCTCACTCATTTGTTTAGTTACAAATCAGATTTATTGGCAAGAGAGAATGCAAACCATACTTGCCTTGGTATGCGCGGGGTCTATTTTACAGAAGCACATCTCTCTCTCTCTCTCTCTGCCTCCATCCACGGCAATGATCGTGACTCAGCCCATCGGTGAACTCAGCCCCTCTCGTACATGAACTAACTTATGGCTTACTGGTACCTGTCTTTATACAGGTAAGAAATCAGCCGTTTAAGTAACTGCTGGTAAGTCCTGGCTAATAGCACTGTTCCCAAATTCAAACTATAGCCAATGGCAGGGGATTGCTTCTGAGGCCCCTCCCTGCCCCTTTGGGAACAGAGTGCTATCAGCCTCAGACTGGCAACACACAGCGCTACAGACATGGCACGCAAAGCAATACACACGGCGTGCCCGGTTTGGCACGCAAAGGTTTAAACTGCGCGCTGTTGGCTTAGTGTGTGGGAATTTAAACAAAGAGCTGTCGGCTGCAGTGCTATGGGGTTTAAATATAGTGCTATCGGCCACAGCTCTATGGGCTTAAAACATAGCGCTATGGCCACAGCGCTATGGGTCACAGACTATTAGGGCAAAATACTCATATAACAGCTTGGTATGAATGGAAAAATTGTCCTTTGTGTAGGATAGTGTGAATGTGCGGGAATCGCTGGTCGGTGCGGACTCAGCAGGCTGAAGGGCCTGTTTCCGCGCTGTATCACTAAACTAAACTAATCTAAACTAAATACACTTACAAGTCAGACCAGCGTACAAGTTGGATGAGAAATTGCAGGTGGCGATACTCCCATTCGCCTGAAGTCCTTATCCTCCTTCGCAATAAACGTCCTGGGTTTGGGAACTTCTGTCAGTGTAGATAACTAAAGTGCATTTTGTGGACTGTACACATAGCAACAAGGACACATTGGCAGTGAAGGTGAAGAACAATTTGGGTGGCTGATGAGATAAATAAATCAAACTACTCTGTTAGTCACGGGAGTCAGTGGGTTTGTAGTCCAGATGGGAGTCCCCCTTGACCTCACCTTCCACCCTACCAGCCGTCAGATACAACAGATAATCCTCCGACATTTACGTTACCTCCAATGGGATTCCATCTCTGGCCTCATCTTCCCATCTCCTCCCCTTTCGGCTTTCCGCAGAGACCGCTCCCTCCGTAACTCCCTGGTCAATTCGGCCCTTCTCACCCAAACCACCCCCTCCCCTGGTACTTTCCCTCGCAACCGCAGGAAATGCTACACTTGTCGCTTTACCTCCCCCCTTGACTCCATCCAAGGACCCAAGCAGTCTTTCCAGGTGAGGCAGAGGTTCACCTGCATCTCCTCCAACCCCATCTACTGCATCCGCTGCTCTAGGTGTCAGCTGCTCTACATCGGTGAGACCAAGCGCAGGCTTGGCGATCGCTTCGCCCAACACCTCCGCTCGGTTCGCACTAACCAACCTGATCTCCCGGTGGCCCAGCACTTCTACACCCCCTCCCATTCCGAATCTGACCTTTCTGTCCCGAGCCTCCTCCATGGCCAGAGTGAGGACCACTGCAAATTGGAGGAGCAGCACTGGGGTGTAAATCGCTTGGGTAATTTACACCCCAGCGGTATGAACATTGACTTCTCCTTGCTTTCTCCCTCCTTCCCTTCCCCTTCCCAGCTCTCCCACAGCCCACTGTCTCCACCTCCTCCTTTCTTGTTCTCGCCCCTCCCCTCCCCTCCCACACCCACTCTCGACCCGAAACGTCACCTATTCCTTCGCTCCAAAGATGCTGCCTCACCCGCTGAGTTTCTCCAGCATTTTTGTCTACCTTTGATTTTTCCAGCATCTGCAGTTCCTTCTTTAACAGTAGAATCAATTGTGAGATTTTTGGCTTCCTCAATTAATGTCTCAGGTTCCCATGAACCATCTGTACATCACTTCAGGTACGTCAGACTACTTTGATAATTTTATGAAACAGTCTTCCTTGTGTCTTCAGTAATATTTTCATAATTGTGGGAATGTTTTCACAGGAGAGACACAAATGATTTGAGTGATTGCAGTAACCAAACTACTGGACTCAGGCAACGGCATTTCTCTCGAGCTGCAATCTTGTTGTTTTATGCCATTTGTGTTCAAAAGGTGGCTTCCAATTGTTTCACCTTGGAGTCTGGTTCATATCATTTGACAGGTTTCCCAAGGTTTCTTGAGTTGTATTATAGTTTTGACACAGAGTTAACTGTGGAATCTTTGCAGCAGCTCCATCTTGCATTTGGCAGACCTTTGAATGTCATGAATGATTGGCCACATTCATTACAGAAAACCTGTTTCCAGTGAAGTGTGGCTGCAGTGCAGAAAGCATATAGTGACAGAGGAAAGTTGAAAACATTAATAGCATTTGAACAGCTGTTGTTCATATTCTTAACTCCCACGTAATTTAAAGGATGAATGGCTTCAGGAATGTAGCAACTAATTGTGTTTTGTCATCAAGGATGTGCCTGATTCCCATTGTGTCTCCCTGATGTTGCTCATCTTCGGCAATTAGAGGCGTCTAAAGTCGGTTTATCAGCGACGCAAGTCAGCCAGCCTTGCATCTGCATGAATCTGTCACGACTCGGATCCAATAATCCATTCAACACCTTCCCCCTCTGAATTAACAAGCCCTTATTAAGAATTAAAGGTCATTCTTTTAGGAAGGAGAACAGGAGAAATGTCTTTAGTCAGAGTGTGGTGAATCTGTGGAATTCTTTGTCACAGAAGGCTGAATGGAGGCCAAGTCAATGGGTATTTCTAAAGCAGATCTGGATAGATTATTGATTAGTACAGGTTCCCGAGGTTATGGGGAGAAGGCAGGAGAATGGGGTTAGGGGGGAGAGATAGATCAGCCATGATTGAATGGCAGAGTAGACGATGTGCCGAATGGTCTAATTCTACTATTCCTTATTACTTATGACTTATATACAAATGTCACACAATCAACATTCTGGTAAATGCACGCTCATTGAAAAATATTTGACTGCTGCTATTGTGTGTTTGAATTTGTGCTGTATTAAATTAATTAATTCTTCACAATGACTTGACAATAAATGCAACAATAATAAACTGCCAAATGTCAAAATTGAGACCTCAACTCAAAATAATTTACATTAAGTGACATAACCTAACTGGGCCGGCACAGTGGCGCAGCAGTAGCCAGAGTCCTGGATTTGATCCCGACTGGGGTACTGTAGTTTATACCTTCTCCCCATGACTATGTGGGCTTTCCTCGGGTGCTCCAGTATTCTCCCACATTCCAACGATGTACAGGTTTGTTTGTTAATTTAACTTCGGTAAAAATTATAAATTGTCCCTAGTGGATATGATTGTGCTAGTGCACAGGGATCGTACAACTTCTCGTCCCCCTCTCTCCCTCCCTCCCCCTCTCTCTCCCCCCCCTCTCTCTCTCTCCTCCCTCCCCCCCCCTCCCCCCCCTCCCCCCTCTCTCCCCCTCCCCCTCTCTCCCTCTCCCTCCCCCCTCCTCTCTCTCCCTCCCCCCCTCCCTCCCCCCCTCTCTCTTTCTCTCTCTCCCCCTCTCTCCCCCTCTCTCCCTCCCCCCTCCTCCCTCCCCCCCCTCTCCCTCCCCCTCTCTCTCCCCCCCCCTCTCCCTCCCTCCCCTCTCTCTCCCTCCCCTCCTCTCTCTCTCCCCCTCTCCCTCTCCCCCTCTCTCCCTCTCTTCCTCTCTCTCTCTCTCTCTCTCCCCTCTCCCCCTCTCTCCCCCTCCCCCCTCCCCCTCTCTCCCTCTCCCCTCTCCTATCTCTCCCCCCTCTCCCTCCCCCTCTCTCTCCCCCTCTCTCCTTCTCTCTCTCCATCTCTCCCTCTCTCTCTCTCTCCCTCTCTCCCCCTCTCCCTCTCCCTCTCCCCCTCTCCCTCTCTCCCTCTCCCCCCCTCTCTCCCTCTCTCCCCTCTCTCTCTCCCCCCCTCTCTCCCCCCCCCTCCCTCCCTCTCCCCCTCTCTCTCCCCTCTCCCCCCCTTTCCAACCCCCCTCTCTCTCTCTCCCCCCATCTCACTCTCTCCCTCCCCCCCCCCCCCTCTCTCTCCCCCATCCTCTCCTCCCCCCCCCCCCCCCATCTCTCTCTGCCCCCTCCCATCGATCAATGTTTGATCTCTTGGTAAGATTGTGTAGTATCATAATTAATCTGCTTTGCTAGTTTGAGCACTCCCACTTAAGCAATCCTGATCCATACAGGGTGATTTTTCTTTACATAAATAGAGGATGTCCAGAAATATACCTATATAGTTAACAAACCTGGAGAATCAAAAAGAAAGAATAGAGTTTACAAACATCAAATCAACAAGGGGATTGAGGTTGGACAAAGTAAAAAAACCATAATTGCTTAAATTTTCAAAACATCTGTTTGTAGCGCTCCAACCACGGCATCTTCCTCACGTTTAACAATGTTTTATGTCTGAAGATTCACATCATAGAAGGTTATATACAGTAGGAACAACAGCTCATTCTTTGTCATTAACTGCTCTTGGTGATAGAAAAACATGCTCAACTCCCTTCCCATAATTTTAATTGGATTGCTGTGACATTTAACAGACCCTGTGAACATTGGCACCCAGGGCCGCCATGGCAGCAGTTTCAGCTCACATAACAAGAAGCTGAACTTGCACCAGTGAATGTCTCTACATGGATGACCGGCTTTCACTGCTGCAAACAGGCATTGGGTAGCTCCTGCCTTTGTTACAACACAAGCACAGACATCAATCATTTAATACATTCTGCTAAAGACAAATAATTATTTTTTCCATCCAGTGCAGCACAATGGGTTTCACTTGACTGATTGTTTGCAGAGATTTCCCATGAGCAGACTTGTTGATTTAGAGACATGCCTCTAATATGAATAATCGCAATAAAATATTGACCCAAACTGCCTTTCTACAATCAGCAATGCCAACCCTAATGGGCCTGTCCCATTTGGGGGATTTTTTGGGCGACTACAGGTGACTGTTGCGAAATTTTCAACATGTTGAAAAATATGCGGCAACAGTGGCGGGGGTGTTGTCGTAGGTGCTGTCGTAGGTTGTCGCCAGGTTTCGTAGCTGAATTCCACTAAAACTAGTCCCTGGCAGTCGCCTAAAGAGTCGCCTAATGCTCTTGTCCCACTTAGGCGATTTTTCAAGCGACTGCCAGCGACTGTCAAGTTGCCGGCAGTCACCTGAAAAACTGGAATGACGACTGTCAGAGTGGAACACACACACACACACACAAACACATCGCTTCCTTCACCAGCCCGTTATGCAGGTGGGGGACAGGGCAAGCGGGGGAGCACTGTCTGAATGAAATTCACACGGTGCAAAGCCAATGTGATACAGACACACACAGGAAGGTTGGCGCTGTAATTAAGACGGCTAAAGCACAGTGTATGGTAAGTTTTTTTAAAAGAGGAGGGAGGGGGTGGTGGGAGAGGGCAGAGAAGGAGGGAGAAGGAGTGGAGACAACTTTTAAGAAGCCAGAGATACACGGCTGTGAAGCTCGGCGGAGATTTAACATTACCAGTCGGTTATACTTGGTTCTGAAAACTACTGCTTACGTTTTTTTCCCCAATAAGCCATTGAAATTCACCGGTCAGCACCCGCTACAACCTACCTTCAACCTCCTGGCGACCCATCTATAGGGGCTATCCCACTGCAGCGACCTAATCCTTGAATTCAGAAGAGTGTCTTCAACCTTCAAGCTCGAGGGCACTCGCCTGAAAAATCTCGAGCTGGATTGACAGCGATCGTCAGCGATGAAGCCATGAGCCAGATCGACCGCCTGCACACACATCGACCACACACTGCACACACACACACACACGCGCACACATGCACACACACACGCACGCACGCACATGCACGCACACACACACTCACGCACACGCACACACACGCACGCGCACACACACACACACACGCGCGCACGCACACACACGCACGCACACGCACACACACACACACATACACGCACACACACACACACATACGCACGTATATATATATTTGCATACTGATGAACTGGGCAGTGGTCGCCACTTTTGTCTCTTGCATTAGACCAGCATGGTATAGATCAAATTTTCCATTGCAGTGTGGCCCTTGTGGCTAAAGGGATCAGGGGATATGGAGAGAAGGCAGGTACAGGATACTGAGTTGGATGATCAGCCATGATCATATTGAATGGCGGTGCAGGCTCAAAGGACCGAATGGCCTACTCCTGCACCTATTTTCTATGTTTCTATGTTTCTATGTCTGAGTGATCTGGTGGACCTGTTTATACCGTACCGTGTGTGAGTTAAGTTCCAAGATTTGGGAGGGTAGTTGGGGAGATGGTGTTTGCAATCTGTTGTACACCCTATTCGATCATCCCTTGAGTTGCTGCTGCTCTTTTTCTGCCTCCATAGAAGTATGGAGTTTAGAAGTAGATAGAGTATTGAAGTATAGAAGTATGCAGCTGCTCGCTTTTTACCTCCATAGGTTACTGATTGTGGATGATCAGCCATGATCACAATGAATGGCGGTGCAAGCTTTAAGGGCCAAATGGCCCCCCCCTCACCTATTTTCTATGTTTCTATGTTGCTATGTTTCTAGAGACAGGATCCAGTATTCTCACATGCAGATTGCACATTAATGCATGTTTTTTTCTGGGCTATATAGCTCTGTTAATGACTTCCAAAGGAAATCATGTGCATCAGGAAATTTGACAAGGTTTTTACGTGCACAACCCATCTGAAATCATCTTATGTTTCCAAGTGTCACTTGTGCATTCTAATTTATGTAAAACCAATAATATTCAGATGCCTACTGCAAACCTTCCTGATGCTGCACTGAAAACTGGCAGCACATTGCATGGGATGAGCAATTAAAGGATTTGCTCTTTGACGTCATTCTCCTGCTTCTCCAGGGTGGGTCAGGCAGCATCCATGGAGGGAAATATGAAGACAATGTTTTGGGTCGAAGCCCTTCTTTAGCAAAATCTAAAGTACGACATTACAATATCCACCAGCTCCAGCTTCAACATGTCACTGGACAATTTTTGAATAATATTAGAATAAGACCATTTATTGGAAATAATGAATAATGTGGTGGGAGAGACAGAGTTTACATTCGGGTTGAAGACCCTGTCTGAGAACAGGGGAGAACCTTATAGAGAAAGAAAGGGATTGTTGGGACAAAGGAAATGTCTGTGATGGGCATGGACAAAGAGAGACTGAATGATGCAAAACTCAGTGGCATTGGCTGAGAGAGTAGGAGTTATATAGGAATGGAGGAGCGAGTAGATGTCTTCTTCTGAAGCTATGATAAACAAGTGGAACCTGGTGGGTCTTTATATTTAGCATTGAGGGTAACATAAGGAGATTACTGCAGATGATGGAAATCAGAAATAAATATAGAAAATGCTGAAAACTCTAATCAGATTTGACAACATCTATGGTGAAAGAAAAATATAGGGTTTTTTTCTGGTCACTGACCTTTTATCAGAACAAAAAGGTCACATCTGAAATGTCTGTATAATTGATAGATATTTTCATTGATTTGCCAATATCTTGCTGCAGTTCTGACCCTTTCGTCTGTGTGTCCTTTCATATGCTGGGACGAGAAGCCATGTTGACCATTAACATTATTGTCTCCCATCATTGGTGAACCCTATATCTAGTCTGATGGCTGGATTAGTGCGACCTTTCCTTGGGACCGACCCAGAGCTTCAAGCCGCAAGCGCAGCGCGGACTTACCATCGCGGGGGTGGCGATCCTTTGCCGAGGATTGTTGTGGAAGTGCTCCGACCGCGGGGCTTGAGGACTTTAACACAGTGAAGCCGCGGTCTCCGGTAAGAAAAGGCCGACTCAGAAGCTCCATGCCGCGGAGAGTTTCCATTGCGTCCCGACGCAGGAGTCTCCATCATCCCGACGAGAGGGCTTTAACATCGGACCGTTGACAGAGGCAGTGTTGAGGGTTCAAGGCCCCGACCACCACGGGTAAACAAAGGAGGAAGATGACTGGACTTTATTGCCTTCCATCACAGTGAGGAATGTGGATTCCACTGTGGTGGATGTTTATGTTAAAATGATTGTGTATTGTGTTCTTCTTTTCCTTGTATCTTGGTGAGACCACACCTGGAGTATTGCGTACAGTTTTGGTCTCCAAATCTGAGGAAGGACATTATTGCTATAGAGGGAATGCAGAGACGGTTCACCAGACTGATTCCTGGGATGTCAGGACTGTCTTATGAAGAAAGACTGGATAGACTTGGTTTATACTCTCTAGAATTTAGAAGATTGAGAGGGGATCTTATAGAAACTTACAAAATTCTTACGGGGTTGGACAGGCTAGATGCAGGAAGATTGTTCCCGATGTTGGGGAAGTCCAGGACAAGGGGTCACAGCTTAAGGATAAGGGGGAAATCCTTTAAAACCGAGATGAGAAGAACTTTTTTCACACAGAGAGTGGTGAATCTCTGGAACTCTCTGCCACAGAGGGTAGTTGAGGCCAGTTCATTGGCTATATTTAAGAGGGAGTTAGATGTGGCCCTTGTGGCTAAGGGGATCGGGGTATGGAGAGAAGGCAGGTACGGGATACTGAGTTGGATGATCAGCCATGACCATATTGAATGGCGGTGCAGGCTCGAAGGGCCGAATGGCCTACTCCTGCACCTAATTTCTATGTTTCTATGTTTCTATGTATGGCTGTATGGTAACTCAAATATCACTCTACCCGAATGGGTGCATGTGACAATAAATGTGAACTTGAACTTGAACTAGTAAATACTTTTTTAAATTCTGAAGCAGGATATTTTGCTATTTTCTCCACGATATAAGGCTTCATGGTTGCTCAAGGTTACTTAATCAATGAAAACAATTCTATTCCTAAAATACATTTTGTATTAATAAGCATTTGTAACAATCAGTTTCCTATTAAGTTGGTTAAAAAAATAATTTAATAGATAATGTTAGGAGACATTAAATTGACCATTTGAGCATAAATTATAATACTTTCGGTAAGAGTACTGGCAGAAATGATACATTTATATCAGTACACTAAAAGACATGCAGGGAATTATTTTTTTAATGCTTTCTCAGTATATTGAGGACATTTATCCATCCAGGAATTATTGTTCATTTTCCATATTCACAATTGGAGACATGGAAAGAAAGATTGTAGAAATTGACTGAAGCACATGGGATTCAATCTTCATTGGATAGACCTTATTGCAAGCTATCAGCATGTTGGGGAAATTTTCCAAACATATTCAACTTTGAAGCAATCAAAATAACAATGCTAAAGTGTAAAATGCTACAGAGCCATTGAAATCCCCCAAAATGTTTTGCTGAATTGACGGAGAAGAGTGCACATGATTTCATCATGGTCGTATCACAGTCAACAAAGGGATCTACAAAGGCAGTTAATATCATCAAAGACTAACACCACTGTTGCAATGCTCTCATCTCACTGGTACCAACACAAAGAAAGTACAGCAGCTTGAAAACCCATTATCTTCAGGTACAAGAACAGCTTCATCCCTTCAACTATTAGGCTTTGGAACTACCCTGCACAACTTGAATCACAACCCTACCCCGCAACCACACCGAACAACTATGGACTTAGTATTAGGTTGCACTATATATTTCAGCTGTAATGTTATGGTCTACTTACAGTACTTAGTATAACTGATAATTCAATGTATTATTATTTATTGTATACTTATTTGTTGTGTTGTTGTGTTATTGTGCCTGTAAAGTTGCAGCAAGTAATGATTTCATTATTCCAGTCCCAATGTATATGGCAACTAACATTCTTGACTCTTGACTCACAATGATGTGTAAATATTTAATTATCTGTTTGCAACTAAACCCCAGAAATATTTCTCAAACATTTTCTGCTGAGAGTGGGCCATCTTATTTTCTGGCAGGAGATCAATGTGGGCTTTTTGGAAAAATGTTGCTCATAACTCTTACTCCAAAGGCTCATGTTATTTTAATTAGGGAGTTGATTTTCAGGCATTCTGGGATTTGTGCTGAGAGCATTTGTAAAGATTAGATATATGATTAGACCCTGTTTCCAAGAACATTGTGAGATAATTAGAAACAATGAAAAAAACTATAGAAAATAGGTGCAGGAGTAGGCCATTCGGCCCTTTGAGCCACCACCACCACCACCACCATTCAATATGATCATGGCTGATCATCCAGAATCAGAACCCCGTTCCTGGTTTCTACCCATATCCCTTGATTCCATTAACCGTAAGAGCTATATCTATCTCTCTCTTGGAAACATCCAGTGAATTGGCCTCCACTGCCTTCTGTGGCAGAGAATTCCACAAATCCACAACTCTCTGGGTGAAAAAGTTTTAAAAGGTGAGAAGATAATTCAATAAATTTACAGACAGGAGGTCAAACCATAAAATGAGGTGACCAATGAGCACCTGTTGGTGAAAAGGAAGTGATGTCACTGAAGAAGGGTCTCAACCTGAAACGTTACCTATTCCTTTTCTCCAGAGATGCTGAGTTACTCCAGCTTTTTGTGCCTATCTTCATGCTGTTATTTGAGAAGGGTGTGAGGAATATTTCTTCTAGGGCCTCAATGTAATGTGTTAAAGAGACAATAAGACTGACGGCAGTTGTGATCTTAACTTTCACTGGGGGTGTTAACCTAATGATGCAGATTAACTGCTCCAGCGAATGGGATTCTCACATCAGATTTCTTGCAAGAGAAGAGCAGTTGAATCTAGTTACCTGTGACCAGTCCAGTAAGTAGCAAGTTTGAACCTGTTGAAATGTGGCTCCTGGGAAAAGATACCCAGTTTCGCTAAAATATTCTAAGACTAGAACAGGTGGAAAATCCTACATAGTTGTGTCTGTATACTTTAGGTGTCATTGCACTCAATCAGTTCCATTGGGTAGGCCATGTCATTCTCATGTCTAACAGCAGAATCCTGAAGCAGATGTTAAATTTTAAGAGATTATTCGATGAACAAAGGAAAAACATCAGAACAAAAAATCATGCCTTCTGACACTGTTTATTAAATAATATTACAGATTCCCAATATCATAGGGAATAGGGTAATATCAGGGTAATATCTAACAAGTTCAGCTCGCTTCATGTTTTCACAAGTTCACACGTTATAGAAGTGGAATTAGGCCATTCGGCCCATTGAGTCTAATCCGCCATTCAATCATGACTGATCTCTGCCTCTTAATCTAATTTTCCTGCCTTCTCCCCATAACCCATGACACCCGTTCTAATCAAGAATTTGTCCGTCTCTGTCTTAAAAATATCCACTGATGGCCTCCACAGCCCTCTGTGGCAATGAGTTCCACAGATTAACTACCCTCTAACTAAAGAAGTTCTTCCTCACCTCCTTTTTAAAAGAGTGCCCTTTCATTCTGAGGTTGTGACCTCTGGTCCTAGACTCTCCAACTGGTGGAAACATGATTTCCACATCCACTCTATCTATGCCTTTCACTATTCTGTAAGTGTAATTTAAATACAATACATTTTTATTAGAGGCATCTGCATATCATAGTCCAAACCAATACAGACTTTGTTTAATGGTTACATATTAAATATCCAGGTTTTCAGGGACCCAGTTACCAAAGTAGTCGGGATCCTCCTTTATCGGTTACATATTAACATTCCCTCTAATTATTTATTTAGCAATAGGGATTCCCAGATGAACCTTTGGATAATAATAATAATACCCCTTCGTGGCTAAACATTGAAAACACAGCAGTGAAAAATTCCTCCCTCTGTACTTTGCTTTTTTCCAAAACAGAATTCCCACATAAGTTGGTTGGTGAGAACTTCATTTTAAGAAATTCTATTCGAATTTTAAATCAGATAAGAAGTTTCAGTACATTGTCAAATGTCTCTATTTACACCCCCATATGTCACAACCACTCCTTTTTGCCATCACAGACGGATGGGGTGTTTGCTGTGTGGAGGGACAAGGGCCTTGCGACCCTCAGAGATCTATATATTGACAAAAAGTTTGCTTCGTTTAATCAGCTGAAATCAAAATTTAACCTTTCCAACTCTCATTTTTTTCGCTATCTCCAAATTAGGCACTACGTTAAAGATCAAATTGCAAATTTTCAAACCATGCCTGACAGTTGCCCACTCTATGAGCTCCTGCAGCTTCCTCCAGACTCCAAACATCTAATATCTCGCTTTGTGAGTCTATTCACCACCTCTGTATCCACTACCCATCTGAAAGAAGCCTGGTCTACTGAGCTGAATTTCGAGGTGTCTGACGACACTTGGAATGAAGGTCTGACCAGAATCCAAACTTGTTCGATCAATGTCAGGTATAAACTGATTCAGTTTAAAGTCATCCACAGACTCCATTACTCAAAGACCAAATTACATCAAATCTACCCTGCTATTTCTCCATTATGTGACAGATGCAAAAGTGCAGATGGTTCTTTAACACATATTTTCTGGCTCTGTCCTCATATACAAAGATACTGGTCTAAAATATTTAAGTGGTTTTCTGGGGTCTATGGAAAAGATATTCTCCCTGATCCAGAACTGGCACTTTTTGGATGCTCAGAGACTGCTTTGTACTTCACGTCTGAAGAACAACAAGCACTGATGCTTGGTATGGTGGCAGCCAAGAAAATGATCCTAACAGACTGGAAATCATCTACACCCCCCTGCTTTGAAAAATGGCTGAATGAAATGATAATAATCATACAGATGGAAAGGATACGCTTCTACAACTCCAAGGTACCAAACAACTTTTTAAGTGTTTGGGGACCATTTATCAACCATCTCAAAGTCCAATAATTTCATAATTTCATATTATCTGCAGTGATGTAGTCCTGTGACCTTTACTTCTGCTTTTGCAATGCATGACTATGTAGCACCATGTGGATTGTACCAATACTGTTATGTCTGGTGGCTTTGTTTTATTATTATTATTTTTTTAATTATAATTTTTTTTTTCCTTCCTTTTTTTTTCCTGTAGTCTTTTTCAGTTTTTATTTTTTTTTTTGTTTGTTTGTTTTGTTAAAAAATTGTATAAAATAATTTAAAAAATAAAAATAAATTAAACCAAAGTAGTTGGGATCCTCCTTTATCGGTTGCATATTAACATTGCCTAATTATTTATTATATTTATAGATAGGAAAAATAAATAAAGAAAGAAAGAAATTAGAAAAATAGGATAAACTATCAATAATACAACTTGGGAGATAGGTCTGTAGGTCAGAGAACATAATTATTCATCTAGTCCAGGGTTCAGGCTTCAGTCTGGCCTCCGCGCCGGTCCAATCTACCCCTTCAAATAATCTATAAATGGAGACCATATTCTAATAAATAATTCTGGTTTGTCAATTAAGACAAATCTACTTTTTTCCAAATGTAAGGTCTCCGACATCTCCATAATCCACATCTTGATTGTGGGGGTTGTTGGGTTTTTCCAAAATGTTAATATCAATTTTTTCCTAATTATTATACTATAATCATGGAAATTTCTTTGGTTTATTGTAAGTTTTAGATATTGTTCTGATATGCCCAATATTATTAATTTAGGATCGGGATCCAGTTGGATATTAACGACTACAGAGATTATTTTTAAAATATCCATCGCTATTCTGTAAGTTTCAATAAGGTTTTTATGCTCACCTTGTTTTAGTGGAGTAATGGCAAAGCATTGAAATTGTGGTTCATGTAAATTATCTTGATGATTACTAATCATGAAGACAAGCTGCTTTAGAGCAACTGCATACTAGATCAATTATATATTTTTCAGCCTCATCCACTCCACAGTTTATACACACTTTACCCTCATTCCAATAATGTTTGCCGATCAATATTTATCATTTCAATTCATATGACCCACTTTTGTACCTTTTAGACATCTTCTGATTGGAGATTTGTACTAAGCAAAGAACTCATCTGACAAAACAAAGAAAAGTAAGCTCCAATTTCCAGGCAATCAGGTCAATAATACGCTATTAAGAAGGTGCACTTTTGTTTTTTGGTAGTATAAGAACATTTTACCAGCATATCTTGTGATTATATTTTCAGCTTTAGCAATGCATGAACGTTGTTATCCCTGAAACAAATATCTTGACCTCAGGCTCAGTTTTTCTTTGCCGCAAAACCACCAAGAAAATCTGATTGCTGGTCTCCAAATGTACGACATAAAATCTATTTATTTTGGCAGTTAAATGTCAGTCGAGATTGCAAATTGCTAAGTTCCAGATGAGTGCTGATTTTAACTGAGCCACTTGGCATAAACTTGGCGAATGGCCTGTTAAAATTGGTCAGGTAATTAGCTATAAATATCCATATTGAATTCTTGTGGCTTTCAGTTTAACTATTTCTGATATTCACAGGACACATATTCTTGGAGACCTTCTCTCTAAGGCCTCTAGCTTTGTCATTTGTGTCTCGGTCCACTTTCATCTCCTGCCCAAGAGCCACAATCAGGACGATTTGGGCACGCCAATGGTTTCAGCCTCCTGCTGCTCCACAGAACATATTTCGACCTACCTTGACTATTCTTTCTCCTCCTGTCAACTTCCTACCCACTTAATATCCGTGATCTCTTTGATGAAATTATTGGGCCATACACTATAGTCATCCTGCCTGTGCTATCACTATTTATCAAGTTCCCATGCATACTATTCCCATTAATCAGTACTTGGACCATATATGTATATGCCTTGGGTAATTCATCTATATATCTATATCTATCTATTAATATATAAAACTCAAATCCATCCGTCCGCCTGCAGTACGGATCCCTTCCTGCCTTTTGATTCGTTGACGGCTGCTCCTTCCTATCAGCTTCCAACACACTTCGAAACAAAGTTGCAAGACAGGAACACTGAACTTTTCACTGCAGCAGCAGGCAGGGTCCGGCAATTGAGGGAGGCCTGTCTGCTTACATTTGATTCAGTTCCATCGTGGTGATGAATCACACCATTGACCCAATGCACTTGGTCTCACATATGTCCAATCGGGATGGATCCATCTACATATGCCTTTGCACCAGCCCCAGCCATATTCCCACCCCGCAACCGTGCTTTGGAGGAACAGACCCAATAGACCCAGGTGGTTAGTGTGAAGCAACTCCCCCCCCCCCCCCCCCCGGCCCCCGCAAACACGCGTTGGGGAAACAGACCCAACGGGTCTGCACTTGGTCTAGTCTCATATAGATAGTTAAACTCAGGCAGTGCTCTAAATTCCAGTTACCTTCTTTTATTTGAATCATGGATCAAAAGAAGAGAGATAGATGCTTCAGTTCACTGAGTCCACCCCGAACCATGTACCCATTTTTTTTTTACAGGTATCCTGGTCTAACCTATTTCATTTCCCCACATGCCCATCAATTAATTCCCCGTTTCTACAACTCACCCCCCACAATCAGGGCAATTTACAGTGGCCAGTTAGCCAACCAAACTGCATATCTTTGACATGTGTGAGGGAAACTGGAAGCCCACGCAGTGAAAGATAGAACCAGAACCACCCAGATCGGACCAGAAGACATAATTGAAGTTAGGGCACTGGATCTGTAAGGCAGCAGCTTTATCAACTGTGCCATCGCTTCCAGCTTTATGGATGCTCTTCCATTTTGCTTGTTCCTCTGTCCCCTCTGTACCTACTTAGGTGGCAAGATTTCACATTGATACTTCCCAGATATCTTTCTCCTTCCATAACTATGGCATCCCTGTCACTGTTGAGGTAATCCATGACTGTGATAATAACTATTTCCCCAACCTCTATCATCCCCACTCCTCCTGGATAGAACAAGAACAGAATTACCCTGGTCCCTCTATTCCACCAGTTTTTGCATTCAATGGATCATCCTTCATAATCTCTGCCACCTTCCATGAGATTCCACTCTCATGCTTAACATCCCCTCCCCTTCCTGCTCCCTTCGTGGCTTCCATCTCCACCACCCTTCCCTTCTCACAGCAGTTCCGTGTATGATGGCAGGAGATGTATCATGTATATTTTCACCTCTTTCCTTCCTTCCTAATGCCCCTGTCCCACTTAGGAAACCTGAACGGTAACCTCTGGAGACTTTGCGCCCCACCCAAGGTTTCCGTGCTGTTCCTGTAGGTTTTTGTCAGTCTCCCTGCCTGCTTCCACTACCTGCAACCTCCAGCAACCACCTCCAACCTCCGGGAACTGCACAGAAACCTTGGGTGGGGAGCAAAGTCTCCAGAGATTTCCGTTCAGTTTTCCTAAGTGGGACAGGGGCATAAAGGACCTTCCAGGTGAAGAACCGATTAACTAACACCTCCTGCATTCAGTACTAAAACATTGATCTCCCAAACATTGAAAAAAAACAGTTGCAGATGTTGTCATTGCTTGGCAGAGCACAGAGGTGACCTGTCATTTTAATGATCCTTCCTTCTCTATTTGCCCTTTCCCGTTAGCTCCCTGCACCACTTTAACAAACCAAACGTAAGTTTGAGGAACTGTTGAGTGCAATGATTAAATCCTAGTACGCTGAACCCAGGCCTATTTCTCTCACTCTATAATATTTAATTTGTTTATTAACATTTAAAAAAATCATCGCATCTTTTCATTTCCCCTGTTATTTTATGACTCTATCTGAGTCACCATAAAACAAAATGTCTAATGAACACCACATATTTGGGATAGAAATGTATTCTTTTTAAGTGAGTCATGTCTTTAAATATGAATTCTGATGCAAAGCCTTACTGCTTGTGGCCTTATCACTCACCGCAGTTACGTGCTTTATTTGCACATCAGTGAGTTTGTCACTGTCAAATAATTTGTGACATTTTTTTTTCAAGCAGTGTGCAGCACTTGTCAACACTGATTCTTAACTAATCGAATTCAGCAGGATCTGCATTGGAGAGATTCTACATCCATGTACAACTTTAGGAGAGTATTAAGTAAACAATGCTACGTTTGAAACCAGCAATATTGATTATGAAAGCTTATCAAAAGACAACCTGTTGGTTTATTTTTCCGGTTAATTATCTCTGTATTTTATTAAGAATGTTTGTTCTTGGGTTAGATATTTACTGTAGTGGGCTGCTGCAATAGTTATAGTGACATAAACTCTTGTATTTTATTAAGAATATATTTTCACGTGTTGGATATTCACTCTCGGGGATTGCAGTAAAAATTATAGTGACCGAGTGTTTTGGCACAGACTTTTATTGCAATACGTTTGCTTTATAAAGATGCATAAGAAGGAAAAAATGCAGTGCCTCTGTTTTAAATCACTACGCTGCACAAAATAATCAAGGATTTTTTCAATTGATTATATCCAATTATCCAGCACTAACTGTTGGTGACCTGACGTCAGCTAGATTATCAAAAATACTTCTTGCCTAAAATACATTGATTCCACTGCCTTTTGAGAAAAGAGCTCCAAAGACTAAGCAAAGTTATATGTACAAAGATTTAAAACGCTTCTGTATGGAGCAAAGAGATTCTTTGCCTTAATGTCCTGCAAAAATAGACATATTTAAACTGTTTTTAATTTCAATTTCTCAGAATATTTTCAAAAAATTAATTTGCAGAACTCCTTTCAAAGTGCGCAGAGCATGATTTCTCCTAATCTCCCAAATATCAAGACGGCTACTTACACCCATTCGCACCAGGCTGTCTGCAGTCAGAAGGCAGCTGTTACGTTGAATTCTTGACCAGTTTTCTTTTGCACGCTTGTTTCAGGAGTTTTATTTTGCTTTGGAGAAAAAGCATGGAGACAAAATATTCCTGCCTCAGTAAAGCAGCTTCAACATAAGGATCGATTGTCACTTGGGACATGCTTGGGATAGGAATCTCCCACAATCTCTGCAGCATCAGATATTTCACTACCCTGGCCTGTATTAAAATGTTTACATGCAGCTTCCCATCTGAACTGGGTGTCGGGGAGGATGTTGGTGCGGGAGTAAGAGATTGGGAGGCAGGCACTGACTTTTATGACTGCGCCAGAGGAATTTATGTCACAAGAGGGAGAGATATGTATTTGAATTTCAAACCCAGTGAGAGAAATGAGGCAGCTAAAACTTCTACTACTCTCAACCAAAAAAAAAACACAGCCTTCAAATGGCAAGTTACATAAGTGATAGAAAGAAAACTGCAGAAAAGCCTCCTGCTTGCCATAACTATCCTTTAATATAAAATGCACTCCAATTGCAATAAAATATCCAGGCTCACCACACTAACCGAACAAACACAACTTTTAGGTTTTCCCTAACTTTTAGTTACTATTTCTGACTGAAATGGCACATCTGAAGAATCACATTTAGAATAATCATTCACTCTAAGCACGAGAATTTTCAGTATGTCAAGTGGTAACACTTCGTCAGTGGAATAGAACCAATGACTAACAGAAGGATTTAAATTAGTCTCCGGGGTACTTGCAACAAACACATTAGCACATTTATATTAAATTTCTCTGCAGCTATTTTAATGCATTGTTAACTCAATTTAATTAAATACATTAAAATAGCTACCAAGGTAATTTTATATGAATGCTTTAAATAATATTGACATATCGACCTATTTTAACTTGAAGACCATCTGCAGCAGACTGAGCTTCCCAGATAAAGCACTGAATATGATTGGCATGAATATTAGGAGAGGCTTAATAGTGAATACTTTGGCATTGCCACGTCACTTAAAAAATAGAAAACAATATTATATCACACCAGATTCAGCAGAAGATTTTCCTCATGAATTGCTGTCGTCTTTGCCATCATATCAAAATATTCAGGCATTATCATCTAGTTAAGAGGTCTCCAGTTGAGAGACCTCCAATTGCACAACCCAGTCAATCCTTAATTCTAAAGCAGCAAGATAATATGATTTGGTCAAGTGTTAATATACTAACTCGTTGCATCATATGTTTTTATTATCCCCATTTTCTTCAGTATTATTTCTGCTTCTGAATGTTATGGATTATCCAGTGTCCTCTTAATGCTTTTGGGTATATCTCTGTAAAACTATGTTATTATATATTTAGATCTCTGTACTGTTTCATTTTCTGAGAAAAGTGAGCCTTGCATTTATTTTTCTATTGTTTCCAACCAGCAAAAAATAAACATGTTGTAGTTGCTACATTTCTAAACAGCAAAAGCTGACCAAGACTGAAATTAGGTCTTGGGCCTCCTTAAAATATGTTTTAAAGTAAGTTGCTGAGGTCTTTGCAATTCTACAGGTAGCTCATTTTTCTACTGATTTTGGTTCGGGACAGCTTGCAGTGGGAATAGGGTCAAATGAATACTGCACAAATGCAAGCACTGTTGGTTGTGGCTGGTAGTTTCCATTGGAACTAAAGTTACTCAGCCTGAAAGTGAACTTGTGTGCATGAGCAAGGGTATGGGGTTCATTGACAGTTTCAGATGATTGAATGTGCCATTCACTCGGTCACTGTGGAGTTACTTTTCAGATCATATGCCAGGTCTCAATTGATGAATAAATCTGTGTTCTCTGCCTCAGAGGACGGTGGAGGCTGGTTCTCTGGATGCTTTCAAGAGAGAGTTAGAGAGAGCTCTTAGGGATAGCGAGTTAAGGGATATGGACAGAAGGCAGGAAGGGGGTACTGATTATGGATGATCAGCCATGATCACATTGAATGGCGGTGCTGGCTTGAAGGGTCGATTGGCCAACTCATGCACCTATTGTCTATTGTTCATTGTTCATTGTTCTTCTCCATTTGACTCATGTATTGTGTTGAACAAATTTACAACGATCCAAAAATTCCAGCAAAAATGAATGTGTTTCCCAATAGCTCCTCCAAAATGACTTTGGAAACTTCCCCCCACATTGTTGCAGCAACAGGGGGCAGTCCGGCCAATGTATTTAAAGTGATGTGTATGAAGGAACTGCAGATGCTGGTTTAAACCGGAGATTGACACAAAAAGCTGCAGTAACTCAGCAGGACTGGCAGCATCTCTGGAGAGAAAAAGTCAGTGATGTTTCGGGTCGAGACCTTTCTTCAGAAGTGATAGCAGCCTTAAAACAGCAATACCCTTTTTTAAACCAATCCCTGTACACTATAGCTGGCATCAAATCTGAGATCTCACTGAATTCAATGGGAATTCTAGGCCTTTAGATTACGAGGCAAAAGGGGAAATAAGCATTTACATTAATTATTTTAGTGTTTTTGATTATTTCCAAGTGATTTTATATTCTTTAGCTTTTTATAACTATTGAAGCAGATTTTATTTATTTACCTCCAAGTTTTTAAATCTCCCCGTTGCATTGCAACCTTGTCGTGGTCGGGGAGCTTGTGTGTCTCAGTGACCCCTAGAGCTATGCCAGTGGGAGATTCGTCTCCTGTTTGGGTTTCCCATGCTGGACAGGTCGAAGGGCAGAGGCGAGACGAAGAACAATCCACTGGTCCTTCAGGTTAGAGGTTGAGCACAGGGCTAACAATCCTGTCTCGTAAAACAAATATGTTATTGAAACAGCAACTGAAGGAATCAACTCTACTGAGTGGAGGAGCTTTGTTGCTGCCCTACATGCCAGGAGGCATAATAGGCAGTAAGTAAGTAAAGTTTGTAAGAAATTAACAAAATTCATGACATCTTTCCCAAAAGTGTAAGCTCCATCTCCAGTGTTGAGTTCAAACCAAGCTTGCTGGGTGCATTCCTGGATCTGGACTGTCTGAAGCACCCAGCCTCAGAGTGTAGAGGGCCGGTGTGGTCAGCCCTCGACATTTGGCCCAGTAAGCACTGTGGTGCAGGGACAGCAGGCGAGCATTTGGTCCTAGTATTTGGCTGGGTTTAATGCAATTTGGTCCACAGAATATTCTGTCAAGAGTAATGCCCATGCTGCTGTAATTTCCATTCGAGGTCTTTCAGAATTCACACTTCCCTCTCCAGGAAAGGAAGAGATTTTAATGATAACATGGGAAGTTCTAATGGGGAGATGTGCCCATCCCTCTATGCACCATGAAATGCCAGGATATTTTTGTTTAGAGGTTGTATTTCGGGCCAATGTATCTGAGCGTGCTTTAACCTGGCACTGCATCAGCCTTTGTGTCATTCCCTTTGCATCAGATGGCTGGAGCTACAGTTTAATAACGCCCAGCAGCTGAACACTGTAAGAATTATTTAGCTTGTGTGGTGATATTTGGGGGACATTTTGTATCAGTGGATTTATTTCCAGTGTCAGTTTAATCTTTTGCATGAAGGATAGAATTTGTTTTTACAATGCATCACTAAGTTAGCCCTTCCTGTGTTACAATAATGAATAATGTTTACAATGAAAATACAGGGTCAATGCAGCAATGACATCTACCATCATTTTGATTTGGTCTTGCCTCTTTAATTCCAGTTATAATTTGCATGACTAGTTGCTGGTGGTTTGAGATGAAAATGACACGGTGGCGACTGCAGGGTAACTTCATCCACGTCTGAGGTTGAAATGGTCAGCTGGCACTAACTGGTGAAGACATAACTACCAGTTCAGCCATTATGGCTAAATGGAAGGAAGTTGGGTTTCTGTGTTTTGAAATAACATTACATTCAGTGAGATACTTAGAGTGTAATCAGCCTTTTTTTTGTAATAAAAAAAACACGATTACTGATCCTTGGTTATTTAGAGTTATATCATTGAATCTAATTCAATAGACGCTACCTCCCCCACTGAGTTTCTCCGGCATTTTTGTCTACCTTCGATTTTTCCAGCATCTGCAGTTCTTTCTTAATCATTGAATTACATTGAATGACATTATTCGTGTTGTTGCTACTGTTAATATTATCATTGAGTTTGTGATTTATTGAGCACAGAACCAGGCCCTTCAGTTTACCCTTCAGCTGCCCATTTTACCCTTCTACACTAATCCCATTTGCCTACATTAATCATTATCTTTCTAGATCGTGTCTACTTGATTGCCTGTCTAAATGTCTCTGATTATTGTTCCAAATTCCACTGACAGTAAGTATAAGATATCAACCATTTTCTTTGTAAAAAATCTTTCCCCACAAATCCCTTTTAAAACTCCTTAACTTTAAATCCATGTCCTTTTGTTTTTGATACCCCTACTATGGATAAAGAATTCTGACAATCTACCCTATCTATGATTTACATACCTCATATAAATCCATGCCCTCTTGGTTTTTATATTCCTACCATGGATAAAGAATGATCAAAACTTCAAAACGATCCCTTCTAATTTCATACAGTACCTCTACCAGGTCACTCCTCAGCCCTCTGCTTGAGGGTCGCAGAGGAGCAGCACCAAGACCAGCGAGGGAGTGGATTGACTGAAGGAAGGCGTTCTCCTAGGTGAGTAAAGTTCAGGAGCTGTAAAAAAAGTGCCAAGAGACAGCCCAGGGGCAATTACCTTGAAGGTCACAGAGGAGCAGCCAGCTCCAGTACCTCGAGGATAGGAACAGGGAGATAGGGGATCTGAATGTGTGGCTGAGGAATTGGTGCCGCTGGCAGGGATTTAGATTCTAGATCACTGGGATCTCTTTTGGGGCAGGGCTGGCCTGTACAAAAGGGACGGGTTGCACCTTGGAGGGGGGGCCGACATTCTGGCAGGCAGGCAGGCTTGCTAGCGCTACATGTTTTAAACTAAACAGTGGGGGGGGGGGGGGGGGAGGCTGGGGGTGGAGGTGGAGTGAACAATGTGGAAGTGTATGCATGCATTTAATGGGAAAGAGAGTGTAGGATAGTAAATATTTAAACTAACAGGGCAGGTGGATGAGAACCAAGGAGACAGAGGGACATAAAAGGACAGAAGCAAAAGATAGAAGGGAGATTAGAAAAACAAACCTGAAAACTTTGTGCCTTAATGCTAGGATCATTCGTAATAAGGTGGATGAATTCAATGTGCAGTTACTAGTTAAGGAATATGATATAGTTGGAATTATGGAGATATGGCTCCAAGGTGACCAAGGCTGGGTGCTAAACATGCAGCAGTATTCGATATTCAGGAAGGATAGACAGGAAGGAAGAGGAGGTGGGTTGGCATTGCTGGTTAAAGAGGAGATTAATGCAATAGCAAGGAGAGACATTAGCTTGAATGACAATAAACATTAGAATCGATATGTGTAGAATTGCGAAATAGTCAAGGGCAGGAAATGTTTTTTGGAGTTGTATACACACCACCAAACAGCAGTAGGGAGGTTGGGGATAGCATCAAGCAGGACATTAGCGATGCGTGTAGCAAAGGTATAGCAGTTATCATGGGTGACTTTAATCTACATATAGATTGGGCCAACCAAATTGGTAGCAACGCTGAGGAGGAGGAATTTCTGGAATGTATATGGGATGGTTTTTAAACCAATATGTAGAAGAACTGACTAGAGGACAGGCCATCCAAGACTGGGTATTGTGTAATGAGGAAGGATTAGTTAGCGATCTTGTTGTGCAAAGCCCCTTGGGGAACAGTGACCATAATATGGTGGAATTCAGCATTAGGATGGAAAGTGACATTGTTAATTCAGAGACTAAGATCCTGAACTTAAAGAAAGGAGGCTTTGAAGGTATGAGACGGGAATTGTCTAGGATAGTGGCAAATTATACTTAAGGGGTTGACGGTGGAGATGCAATGGCAAAGATTTAAAGCCGCATGGCTTATGTTCATCCCTGTCTGGTGAAAAAATAAAAAAAGGGGAAGGTGGGTGTTTGCAGAGTATAGTCTTCTCATGCTGCTGTGTTCCACTGAATAGGTGCACTCTGCCTTGGGAGAGTCATCTGTTCAATACCAGAATTAAACAGAATTTTACTCACTGCTCTCTCAGGCCACTGCTTTCATGCTGCAGCAGACTCCAGTTTTCTTCCAGTGTTGAGGATGACATTCACCTATCCAGTCTCTGAGACCAATCCCATCCATTCCATTATCTGTAACCTACTCTTTCTCACATGCCCATCAACTCCTTACCCATCTATACCAGCAATTATTTTCTAACCAGCATGTCTTTTGACACGGAAAGGAAATAAGAGCATTAAGAGGAAATCCATCTGATTACAGGAAGAATGTGCACACTCTACAAAGGAGCAGCAAGGATCAGGATCAAACCCAGTTTACTGGAGCTATGAGGCAGCAGCCCTACCCACCGTACCACTGTGCTACCTGTGGAGTCACCACATCAATCTAAAGAGTGGCTGGATCTAAGCATCAAAGGCTAGCCTCTGGCAACGTCTGATCAATCCGGTGCAGTTTCCCACCCAAACCGAAACATCACCCATTCCTTCTCTCTAGAGATGCTGCCTGTCCCACTGAGTTACTCCAGCTTTTTGTGTCTACCTTCAGTAAACCAGCATCTGCAGTTCCTTCCTACACAAACTCAATGATGTCAAACATAAAGGCATTTGCATGTTGAAACAAGGCCTTCACAGCCTTGAACACCTGAAGAAATTCTTTAATAGTCCAGGACATAGTGCAAACTCCATTTTCAAGTTCGCCGACGAAACCACCATTGTGGGACGAATTACAGATGGTGATGAGTCGGAGTATAGAAGTGATATCAACCGACTGACCATATGTTGCCAGCACAACAACCTAGCTTTTAATATCAGCAAAACCAAAGAACTGATTGCGGACTTTGGAAGAGGAAGGTTGAGGATCCACAATGCTGTTTACATCAATGGTGGATAGAGTCAAAAACTTCAAATTCCTGGGCGTGCATATTTCTGCCGATCTTTCCTGAACCCAGCACAGTGATGCAATCATGAAGAAAGCACATCAGCGCCTCTAATTCCAGAGAAGATTACGGAGATTTGGTATGTCAAAGAGGATTCTTTTGAACTTCTACATGTGTACAATAGAGAGCATATAGCCTGGTTCGGCAACTTGAACGTCCAGGAGCGGAAAAGACTGCAAAAAGTTGTAAACACTGCCTAGGCCATCACCGGCTCTGACCTCCCCACCATCGAAGGGATCTATCGGAGTCGCGTCCTCAAAATGTCAGCCAACATCATCAAAGACACACACCATCCTGGCCACACACTCATCTCACCACTGCCATTGGGAAGAAGGTTCAGGAGCCTGAAAACTGTAACATCCAGGTTCAGGAACAGATTCTTCCCTACAGCCATCAGGGTATTAAACACCACAACCTCATAAGCTATGAACTACAATAGATTATTACTATTATTAATATTGCACTGTTATTGTTTGTTCTTTTTTTCTGAGGTTTTGTTATTATTACTATATCAAGTAAGAATTTCATTGTTCTCTCTGGGACATAATGACAATAAAACACTCTTGACTTGACTCTTGGAATGGTTCATGTTGGCCTGCTGTGAGCTGCCCAAGTCTTCATCAAGAAGAACCAGCCTATGTCACCAGCTATACACAAGTAGCTGAGGAATAAGGGGAAGAGGAGACAAACAAAAGAAATTGTAACCCATGTCGTCTCTTTCCTAGCTAACAGCTGCACATGAAAGTGATAGCAAAATAAGCATTCCAAGGCAGAGTTATAAATCAAGCTATGGCATTGGAGAAAGTAAACTAATCTACATTTCCTTCGTGGGACAGGCAGCATCTCTGGATAGAAGGAATGGATGATGTTTTGGGTTGAGACCCTTCTTCAGACTGAGAGTCAGGGAAGAGGGAAACGAGAGATATGGAAGGGTGCGAAAACGAGAGATCAAAGGGGACGAAGATCAAGGAAAATGTAGAATAGATCATTGGGAGCTAGAGAGAGGTGACAAGGAGGCATACAAAGTAAAATTAAATTTGGAGAACTGTCAATATATTCATATCGCTGTGTTGTAAGCTGCCAAGTGAAATATCTATCTTCGCTTGTGAAGATAGTCAAATGTCTATCTTCGATGTAAACCAGCATCTGCAGTTCCTTTGTATAAATGTTCTTAGCGTTTGGCTTCATTTAGCTTTTGTCCAGCCCAGTGGTCCTATTGGCTGTGATTTCTTTGTGGGGAGTTCCTCGGGATTGAGAATTAATTTCTTCCTCTCCAATCCTGTGGATGCTGGTGACTCATGGAGCTGCTGTTGCATCTACAGACTATTCCACAGTCTTGGGCAGCTTACAGCCTGGCGGTATGAATATTCATTTCTCTAATTTTGAGTAATCCTTGCATTCTCTCTCTCCTTGCTCCATGGCCACACAAAGTGGAGGGGAAGCAACTAGGATGGTATTAATAACATTGAGTGTCTGCTTCAGAAGCACACAGAATCCTAGTATTCACATCAGAAGAGGCACATTACCTCACCAACTAAGCTCCCAATAACCCCATCAGGCACATCCTGCCCAACGTGAAAAAAACCCAAACTGTTCCTTTTATACTGCACATAATCCACTGATGGCTTGAGTTTACCTAGGCTTTGGAAAGTTGCTTCCTTAGGTTGAATAGTACCTGTAGTGTCTGTAGTCTTGAAGGATGAAGTTCTATAGAACCTGGCAGTACACCACACCACGATACAGTATCTATGGCTGGAATGGATGAAAGGAAAAAGCAAAGGTGTTATCAGTGTGGAGATTTGGGAGGGTTGGGCTATTCTGTTTGAAGCCATTGTCTTCACCTGGGGTTGGACCTTAACAATCCCACTGTTCTGTTGTTGGACAGATTTCTGGACTGCTGAGGCCGACAGCAAAACTCTGCACACATTTAAATCCCCAACCATTCTGACAGCATGTTGACCTTCCAGATATTGAGCATCTAGTATTCATGGCACAGTGGAAGCTGTAATGATGATTCACTGTAGCAGGGTGGGTAAATGCAGTTGATAAATTGGTGCTGGACTCACTGAATGTCCAATGTAATTCCTCTCTTTCCTGCCTCAACTTAATCCTGAATTGCCTGCAGTCCTGGCCATTTACATACTGACACTACCGTCATTCATATTGCTTTGGAAGCTGGCCCGCTTAACTGGAGGGACCTCCCTCCATGCCATCGTCCAAATGGTGTTCACTGTCTTTATCAGCTGAATTATTTTTAGCAGCCGTATTAACATTGAACCTGGAGCCTGCTATTCACATTGTCTTTACATTTTAGAAAAATTATAAATCTGTGCAGTTGGATGGTGGCTGATATGTAGCGGCATATTGCAATGACTTTGTGGAGATGAAATAAAGGCATGTTCCATCCCACCACAGCATTTATAATTCAGAGCATGTGCAAAGTTCTCCCATTATTTTTAAAATTTACCAGCAGAAAATTCTCAGAATTGCTTTAGAATGTGTCAACTTTAAGTGATAAAAGGGCGATAAAGCACAAGATTTCCTCACTTTGGATCATTTATAGTTGAATTGAAAGTGAGATTTGTTACAAAATCTTCTCTCTCAGCATTTTTTTTATTGGCGATGAATATGGTTGAAACTGTCTGAAGCACGACTGTTCGTTACTTCAATCGCTTGCTGTTGAATGGAAAACCTGGTAATTTTCCAACTATCTCTACAATTGAGCACAGCAGACAGCCAGCACAGAGAGCTGAGACTTTCCTGCACGTACCTGCTCGGTCAAGAAAATCAGAAAGCTTTTGGGAAAGAAAAAGTAAATGGCACCTGGAGTTGGTGATCCAGAGCTGAGGATTAACACACACAAGAAGTTCTTTATCTGATATGGGACAACTACAAATTTGTCTCTATAAATATATTGTTGAGGCTAACTCTTTGCAGATTTTGCCACAACTCTGCCTACAAGTAAATTTGTACAAATGCTAACTTTTAATTCAGTGTAGTTTAGATTAGAGATACAGCACGGAAACAGGCCCTTTGGCTCACCGAGTACACACTGACCAACGATCCCCGCATATTAACACTATCCTGCAAACACTAGGGCCAATTTTACACATAGACCAAGCCAATTAACCTACATATCTGTATGTCTTTGGAGTGTGGGAGGAAACCGAAGATCTCGGAGAAAACCCACGCAGGACACGGGGAGAACGTACAAACTCTACACAGACAGCATCCATGGTCGGGATCAAACCCAGGGTTCCGGCGCTGCAAACGCTGATAGGCAGCAACTCTACCGCTGCACCACCGTAACCACCCATAATTTTCCCACATAATCTCACAATCCTGTTGTTTCATCTGAGGGTGAGTTATCTTTCTTTGAGATTTTCACCAACTGTTATATCCATATTCCTTGAATTGTCATTTTATGCCTTGGTATTTTTGTCAAGGATCAAATGGCATTTGTTCCCCCATCGGTGCAAATTCTTGAATCACTGCACAGTGGAAGATTCTGGATCATTTCTGTAACTCTCCTTATTCTCATTTAATGGACGTTGGAAAATAATTATTCCACCAAATTCCACCAAATATGTCCAAATATAATTTCTGTTTCCAACAAATTCTGTCCCCATTGAGTTGCATAGAAACATAGAAACATAGAAAATAGGTGCAGGAGTAGGCCATTCGGCCCTTCGAGCCTGCACCGCCATTCGATATGATCATGGCTGATCATCCAACTCAGTATCCCATCCCTGCCTTCTCTCCATACACCTGATCCCTTTAGCCACAAGGGCCACATCTAACTCCCTCTTAAATATAGACAATGAACTGGCCTCAACTACCTTCTGTGGCAGAGAATTCCACAGATTTACTACTATCTGTGTAAAAAATGATTTTCTCATCTCGGTCCTAAAAGACTTCCCTCTTATCCTTAAACTGTGACCCCTAGTTCTGGACTTCCCCAACATCGGGAATAATCTTCCTGCATCTAGCCTGTCCAACCCCTTAAGAATTTTGTAAGTTTCTATAAGATCCCCCCTCAATCTTCTGAATTCCAGCATGTACAAGCTGAGTCTATCCAGTCTTTCTTCATATGAAAGTCCTGCCATCCCAGGAATCAGTCTGGTGAACCTTCTCTGTACTCCCTCTATGGCAAGAATGTCTTTCCTCAGATTAGGAGACCAAAACTGTACGCAATACTCCAGGTGTGGTTTCACCAAGACCCTGTACAACTGCAGTAGAACCTCCCTGCTCTTATACTCAAATCCTTTTGCTATGAATGCTAACATACCATTTACTTTCTTCACTGCCTGCTGCACCTGCATTCCTCCTATCAATGACTGGTGTACCATGACACCCAGGTCTCGTTCCATCTCTCCTTTTCCTAATCGGCCACCATTCAGATAATAGTCTACTTTCCTGTTTTTGCCACTAAAGTGGATAACTTCACATTTATCCACATTATACTGCATCTGTAATGCATTTGCCCACTCACCCAACCTATCCAAGTCACCTTGCAGCCTCCTAGCATCCTCCTCACAGCTAACACTGCCCCCCAGCTTTGTGTCATCCGCAAACTTGGAGATGTTGCATTCAATTCCCTCATCCAGATCATTAATATATATTGTAAATAGCTGGGGTCCCAGCACTGAGCCTTGCGGTACCCCACTAGTCACTGCCTGCCATTCTGAAAAGGACCCGTTTAATTCCGCTCTTTGCTTCCTGTCTGCCAGCCAGTTCTCTATCCACATCAATACTGAACCCCCAATACCATGTGCTTTAAGTTTGTATACTAATCTCTTATGTGGGACCTTGTCGAAAGCCTTCTGAATGTCCAGATATGACACATTCACTGGTTCTCCCTTATCCACTCTACTAGGTACATTCTCGAAAAATTCTATAAGATTCGTCAGACATGGTTTACCTTTCATAAATCCATGCTGACTTTGTCCAATGAATTCACCACTTTCCAAATGTGCTGCTATTCCATCTTTAATAACTGACTCCAGAATTTTCCCCACCACCGATGTTAGACTAACTGGTCTGTAATTCCCCGTTTTCTCTCACCCTCCCTTTTTAAAAAGTGGGGTTACATTAGCTACCCTCCAGTCCTCAGGAACTACTCCAGAATCTAAAGAGTTTTGAAAAATTATCACTAATGCATCCACTATTTCTGCAGCAACTTCTTTAAGTACTCTGGGATACAACTTACCTGGCCCTGGGGATTTATCGGCCTTTAATGCATTCAATTTACCTAACACCACTTCCCGGCTAACCTGGATTTCTCGCAGTTCCTCCATCTCATTTAACCCCTGGTCCCTTGCTATTTCCAGCAGGTTGTTTATGTCTTCCATAGTGAAGACAGAACCAAAGTAGTTATTCAATTGGTCTGCCATGTCCTTGTTCCCCATGATCAATTCGCTTGTTTCTGACTGCAAGGGACCTACATTTGTTTTAACTAATCTTTTCCTCTTCACATGTCTATAAAAACTTTTGCAGTCAGTTTTTATGTTCCTTGCCAGTTTTCTTTCATAATCTATTTTCCCTTTCCTAATTAAGCCTTTTGGCCTCCTCTGCTGGACTCTGAATTTCTCCCAATCCTCTGGTAGGCTGCTTGTTCTGGCTAATTTGTACGCTTCATCTTTTGTTTTGATACTATCCCTGATTTCCCTTGTTATCCACAGATGCACTACCTTCCCTGATTTATTCTTTTGCCAAACTGGAATGAACACTTGTAGTTCATCCATGCAATTTTTACATGCCTTCCATTGCATATCCACCGTCAACCCTTTAAGAATCATTTGCCAGTCTATCTTGGCCAGTTCACGTCTCATACCCTCAAAGTCACCTTTTTTTAAGTTCAGGACCCTCGTTTCTGAATTAGCAATGTCACTCTCCATCCTAATGAAGAACTCAACCATATTATGGTTACTCTTGCCCAAGGGGCCACGCACAACAAGACTGCTAACTATCCCTTCCTCATTACTCAATACCCAGTCTAGAATAGCCTGCTCTCTCGTTGGTTCTTAGGTAGGTCATCAGTGTATACATTTTAATCCCCTATGCTCTTCTTATTCCATTAATGTTATACCACGCTAAAATAATAAGGACTAGACTCAACTTTGTCTGTTTGTAGAACTGTACTGTATAGTTTCATAATTGTTAGCAAAAACCATGAATTAGATTTCAAAACACGTGGACATTGATCATAAAGACCGTCATTTTAAATATTTTGAAATGCTGAAACAGAAGGGGAATATGTATTAAGATAGACACAAAATGCTGGTGCAACTCAGTGGAGAAAAGGAATAGGTGGCTTTGTGGCTTGGGACCATTCTTCATACTTCAGGGAATATTTGTTTGTTGGCTGAATCTTGTTGGAATGGCAAAAATCGAAAATAATGATTTGTTGAATGCCGAGATGAGTTTTCCCTGAGATAGAGATAGAGAAATCCAGAAAGGAAAAATAAAAAAAATCCGAGATTAATAACATGAATGTGAGCGCTGGTGGAAATTGTTAGAAAGTGAAGACATTTTAAAGTTTTGTATACTCCAGAAGCTTTAACTATTGATGGTTCCAAATCTCACCAGGAGCTCTTTTTAAGAAGCAATTGGGTTGTTTCCAGGATCCTTGCAATGGCATCAATCAGGCCTCCCCACCACACATCTACGGACTTTTTACAGGGGGACTGTCGAGAGCACACTGACATACGGCATCACTTCCTGGTTCGGGAGCTGCAAGGCGTACGAACGGCACCAACTGGACAGGATAGTGAGGACCGCAAGCAGGATTATTGGTGCTCCACTACCCTTCCTGCTGGACATATACAAGAAGAGATGCATCAACAGAGCCATCTCCATCATCAAAGACCCTTACCACCCATCACATGACTTTTTCACCATCCTCCCATCTGGGAAGAGGTACAGGAGCATCAGCTGCAAAACCAGCAGGATGCTCCTCAGCTTCTTCCCACAGGCTATAAGACTGTTAAATGAACTTTCCCCCCTGCCAAGTATCACGCACAAACCCCCCACACTGCAGCAGAGCCACTGTTGTGCCGCTGCCGGTCGGAACGGCTGTTGAATGTTATTGAATGTTATTAGAGGGTTGAATTGTTCATGACTGTATTTTTAATTTTAATTGCTATTTATTTTGTAACGAAAACCGTACGGACACTGGTTGAGAAACGTTTTTTTGTTTCCTCTGAGTATGCGAATACTCAGGAAATGACAATAAAGATTTACAATTACAATTACAATTACAATCAAATTAGATGTGTTTCTTTTATGAAATAATGTTAACTGAGTGGGATTTATTTGGCTGATCTTGCCTCCACCCACCTGGATTCAATTAAGAAATTCAAATTATCTTGATTCCCTGTGAATTATATCTTTATGAAGCAGCCCAGCATGTTAATGTTCAGTCATTTTACTACATACGAGCATATTCCCAAAGGCATGGGAGTATGGCTGGAAGAGAGAAAGGTCGGCTGGGAGTGAGGATTGAAGGACAGGAATCTGTAGCCATGTGTCTCCAGCCGGTTATGCGGCAATTTATATTTTGGATACAGATTTATTACTGGACAGTCACTCAGCTTTGACAGGTTGCTAAAATGCAAGGCTAGAATGCGGATTCAGATTCAGATTCAACGTTAATTGTCATTGTCAGTGTACAGTACAGAGACAACGAAATGCAGAAAATAAGATGGTCACAACTAAATCCAATATGATGGCGGTGGACGGAAGGATGCATGTTGCAGTGGGTGGATATTCATCACAGGACTGCAAGAGGCAAATGATGATGAAGAGGCAAATAGCATGCGATGGAGGACTTGCTCGCCGAGCCGGTTGGCCAGTCTTGCACGCCGCAGACAGAGAGGCTGATCGACCATACAATGCCACCAGGACAACTTGCCTTCATGGTCAGGCCAAGACTTTCACCAACTGGCACTTACACTATCTGCGACTTGAAAAACTCAGGTTTCTCTAAGTGCTCATGTATAGTGATACTTGTACTGAACTGCAGACAAAAATGAATGTCACTGTACCTCAGTACATGTGACAAATAAAGTGCCATTGAACCTTTAAGCAAAAGTGAGACATTATAGGGCAGCTTCCTTGTCTGGAGTGAAATCCTTCTCCCACTTTTAGAGCAGATGCAGTGAAGTGAGGCAGAAAAGTGTTGGACGGTCCATCAAACTCTTTGCAGCTGCCGACAGGACTTTATTGGATAATTTATCAGAGAAATAAATTCTATCAAATAACACTAAAGAAAAATACCACGTGCTGGAATTCTTGCAGGTTGGGCCGAATTCATGGATAGTAAAAGTGGGTTCATATTTCAAACTGGTGGTGGGTCTGTTATTCAGATGAAAGGCGATTGACCTAAACCTTCGGCACTCTTTCCCTCTCATTGTGTGTAATTCTGATCATCGTATTACAGGAGGGATGTAGAGGCTTTGGAGAGTATGCAGAGGAGGGTGGCAAAAGGCAGGAAATTATTGGCCACTTAGTCTGACTTCTGTCTTCAGTGGTTTGTACATTTTTAGAGTCCATTATTAAGCATGAGGTTTCTGGATATTTGGAACCACGTGATAAAATAGGCTGAACTCAGCATGGTTTTGTGAAGGGAATATCTTGCCAGACAAATCTGCAGAGGATTTTTGAGGAGGTTACAAGTAAACAGAGGAAAGTCAGTGGATGTTGTTTGCTTGGATTTTCAGAAGACCTTTGATAAGGTGCCACATGTGAGGCTGCTAAACAAGTGATGAACCCAAGGCACTAGTGGAATGGTGCTAGCATGGACTGAAGATGGACTGACTGGCAGAAGGAAAATAGGGGGAATAAAGGAGGCTTTTTCTGCTTAGCTACTGGTGGTATCTAGTGGTGTTCTGCATGAGTTGGTGAGGGTCCGTACTTTTCATGTTATATGTTAATGATCTGGATGATGGAATTGATGGCTTAGTGGCCATGTTTATGAATGGTACTTGTTGAGGTCATGTTGAGGAAGCAGGGTGGATGCAGAAGGACTTGGACAGGTTTGGAGAATGGACAAAGAAATGGCAAATGGAATACAGCATTGCAAAATGTATGCAGTTTGGTAGAACCAATAAAAGCATAGTCTACTTTCCAACTGGGTAGAGCACTCACAAATTGGTGGTGCAAAAGGACTTGGGAGTGCGTGTGCAGGATTCCTAAAAGGTTAATTTGCAGTTTAGGCCTACGGTGAGGAAGACAAATAAAGTACAATGCTCGCACTCGTTTCGAGGGGACTAGAATATAAACACAAGGATGTAATGCTGAGGCTTTATAAGGTGCTGGTAAAGTCATATTAGGAATATTGTGAGCAGTTTTGGGCCTCATATCTGAGGAAGGATGCGCTGCTGGTGGAGAGAGCCCAGAGGAGGTTAAATGAATGATCACAGAGATGATTAGGTTAATGTATTTGAAGACTCTGAAACTGTACTCGCTGGAGTTTAGAAGGATGAGGAGGGATCTAATTGAAACCTACCGGCCTAGATAAAGTGGAAGTGGATAGGGTGTTTCCAGTAATGGGAGAGTAGAACCCGAAGGCACAGCCTCAGAATAAAAGGATGGTCCTCTAGAATGGAAATGAGGAGGAACTTATTTTGCCTGAGGGTGGTGAACCATTGGAATTCTTGCCACAGGTGGCTGTGGAGGCCAAGACATTTGGGTATTATTAAAGCAGTAATTGATTAATAAGGCAATCAAACAAAGAGAAAAATAAATCAGCCATGATTGAATGGCGGAGTAGACTTGATTGGCTGAATGGCCAAATTCTGTTGCTATGTCTTATGTCTATGTAGGTGGTTCAATGGGATGTTAGAGAGTATTAGATACAAGGAGATGTCATTGTTTACATTGGAGTGTCAGAGACTGCAGGACGACTTGAGAAAAGCATATAAAGTTATGAGTTTAGACAGTTGGAGTCGTTTTCTCAGGGTGAAAATATTAAACAGTAGAGGGCACAGTTTTAGGATGAGAGGAGGAAAGTTAAAGAGAATATATACGAGACAGTCTCTTGTCACTGACTGGTGGGTGGCTGGAATATGTGGTGGGGGAAGGGGCAATGAGATGTGGTTGTGGAAGCAGATCCAATAACAGCAATTAGGAATCAATTATAGAGGCTCATGAACAGATAGGAAATAAAGGTATGTAGATGGTGTGCAGGCAGATGGGATTAGACAGGGCCAACGAAGGGCCTGTTCCCATGCTATACTCTTTTATGTTCTATACTCCAGACCTAGAGTTTGAGCTACTATTCATTCGGGCGGCATGGTGGTGCAGCGGTGGTGTTACTGCCTTACAACGCTTACAGCACCAGAGACCTGGTTTCCATCCCGACGACGGGTGCTGTCTGTACGCCATTTGTATGTTCTCCTCGTGATCACGTGGGTTTTCTCCGAGATCTTTGTTTACCTCCCACACTCCAAAGATGTACAGGTTTGTAGGTTAATTGGCTTGATATAAATGTAAATCGTTCCTAGTCTGTGTAGGACTAGTGTTAATGTTAGTGTTGTGTGTGTGTGTGTGTGCAGGGATCACTAGTCGGTGTAGACGCGGTGGACTGAAGGGCCTGTTTCCGTGGTATATCTCTAAACTAAATTAAAATTTCCAGAACTGTTTGTTTTTATTTCTAAATTCTATTTCTTTAACATTTAATTATGTTTCAAGCATAAATATCATGAGGTCTTTGTTGTTCGGAGTAATTTACTCACTGATTTCTAACATTTATAACAGAAGTTGAGGAACATCAATACCTTCTCATATAATGCTATATTTAATTTAAAACAAAACATTAGAATTATTTTAGGAAACTATGACATTTCTAACTTTTGTGCTGCATGAAAGCAAAGTACAAAGCTGCATTGACTGAACTTGGTGAATTATTTGATTTCTGATTATGAAACGTGAGGAAAATCACATCAGGCCAAAACAACATTAAGACATACAATGCAACAAGAGTATGTCACATGACCCCTTCAAGCCATTATCATTTTTCAATAAGATCACGAGTGTGTTGATCTTAGTTTCAGCTCCACTTTCTTGTCAGTTTGTTATGACTTTCAGCTCACTGAAAAACAAAAAAGTCTGTTTCAGCATTAATATATTCAATGATTCAGCCTCACTGTTCTCTGGGACAGAGAATTCTGAAGACACATCTCTCTGAAGAAATCACTTCTCATGCCTGCCTTAAAAGGTTACCCCTAGTTCCCTAGCTTTTCCTTTATTTATTATTTTTTCAGAATGTGAGTGGCATTGACAAAGCCTGCATTTAATTGCTTTTGAGAAGACGATGATCCGTTTTATTGAACTGCTTCAGTCATTAGAGTGAATAGTTTTGTGGGATGGAAATCTAGATCTAGCAATATAAGACAGCGTGGATTGCAACTTGTGGGGAACCTGTAGGTGGTGTGTCTGTTCCTTTGAGCCTCTTTTCGGACAGGTCAATGATTGAGAGGTTCTGTTGGATGTGTCCACTGTCTCTGTGGTGTAGGGACTGAAGGTTTGGGGTGGATAAGGTGCTTAGATCTGGATACTGTTGTACTTCTTGAAGGTTTTTGAAATTTTGCTTATCCATTATACTTCTGACTTGTGCAAAGTTGTTGCAATGGGATATCAGGAATGAATCACTCACAGCAGGACACCCAGCCTTGGATCTGAAATATATGTAACTAGCCCAGATGAGATTGTGGCCAATGGTGCTCCATAGGATGTTGATAGTGGGGACTTTGACAATAGTAAAGCTATTGAAATGTCAAGAATAGTTGGATAGAAATTCCTTCTTGCTTGCCACATTTCAGAGCATGCCTGAATGTTGATTGCAGGTATGGACAAGTTCATTTGTTGAGGAGTTTTTGAACATTGGGGAATCATCAACAAATATTCCTAGTTCTGACTCCATGATGGATGGTAGATAAAGGATGAGCCAGCTGCAGATGGTTAAGCCAAGGACACTATCCCAAGGAACTCTGCAGAAATGTCATGGAGCTGGGATTATTGATCATTAAAAATCACATCCATTCATCTTTGTGCAAGTTACGTCACCTCCAGTGGAGATTTTTCTTCTTACCATTTCTAGGACACGTTGACACCATTGTTAGTCAATAATTGTTCTGATGTCAAGGGTAGGCACTCGCATCTCATCTCTGGAATATAGACCTTACAGTTCCAGGTTCAGCCCTGGGGGAGCATTCGCTCAGCAGCTACCTGATAGACTATTTTCTCGGTTTTGGCAGAGACTTCCTTTTCGGGCGAGTGTCCTGACAGCTGTAGTTTCTGGAGAGTTCAAAGGTCCTGACCTTGGCTGCTTGGTCTTCCCATTTCAAAGATTCTGCCACAGACAACTTTGTAAACATTCAAAGCACATTGCTTAGAGTGCTGACCTTCCTCCTCATCCTCTCTCAGTGGATTATGTACAAGAGTAGACAGTCTTGGGTCATTCTGTCATAGCTTTACTTGAAAGTGGCTTTCCTCAATGGGACATTGCTCTTGATGTTTGCCTCATTGTCTTCTTGGCAGGTGTCATAGAGTCATAGAATGATACAGTGTGGAAAAGGCCCTTCGGCCCAACTTGCCCACAACGGCCAACATGCCCCAGATATACTAGTCCCACCTGCCTGGGTTTGGTCCGTAAGAGGAGTTGAGGCCAGCATGAGAATCTAAGACATTTACAATGACATCTAGGGCCTCAGCAGCAGGCAGAATAACTGCTGTTACTATAGTAATAAGGCATAACTAGAGCTCTAGGTTAAGGCAAAGAAACACAGAAACATGATGAGATCTGTTTATGAGGCCAAGTGGAAAATAAGGTCCTTGTATAAACTGTCAGGAGTGATCAATTCAATGCTTCTCCATGCCGGACTCGCTCAGTACTGATAACCAGGAAGCTGCACAATTTGTGAAGTGGAAATTGGAAGTTTCTTTATGGGAACTAATAGTCCATCAGTGATGGGATGGACAATCACCTGAAAAGTGGCTGGAATGGATTATACCTGGAATGGACATCTGATGTGGTCCCATCTCACTGAAGGGAAATTGGCCCATTAAATAGGATTTAACTCCTCGCCGCAGAACAACAAAGGGACCTGGGATTGGAGAGAATCTTTAAAACCAACACGCAGGGGGAATTTAAAAAACGTTCAGATTTACTCAAAAAAAAGGCTATGTTGACGTATCAATTACTTATGTTTTCACACTAATTTATCATTGTTCTGAATGAAAGGAAAGGGGGGGAGGTGGCTGTGTTGAAAAAACTTCACAAGTAAAAAAATACTTTTGATGAAAAAAATCGTTACTTTTTACTCGTAGGAGCTCATAAGAGCTCGTAGGAACTCGTGAACATACTCGTGGAAGGTCGTAAGAGTTCGTAGAATACCACGAGTTTGATATTTTTTTAAACTCGGGAGAGGTCGTGGGTGAACTCACATCGTGGGACAGGCCCTTTAGATATAGCTCTGAGGGCTAACGGAATCAAGGCATATGGTGATAAAGCAGGAACAGGGTACTGATTCTGGATGATCAGCCATGTTCATATTGGATGCTGGTGCTGGCTCGAAGAACAGAACAGTCTACTCAAGCACCTACTTTCTATGTTTCTATGTTTCTATGTATCAGAGTATTTGTGAAATGTTTTCTGAAATACAAACTGGTGGAACAGACTATATAGTTAGTGCTCAGTCAACCACAACTGGCTGATCACGTTTCTTTGACAGGCAAAATGACAAAAGTCTTATTTGTTCTTAGTAATACACATTATTTGCATGAAAGACAAACAGTCATAAAATGTGCATTGCTCAGTCATTTCTGGACTAGAATCTGGGAGCTTCAAAGCCAACTCAGAATTTAAACATATAACTTGGACAGCATGCCAGTGCAGCACTAATGCAGTTCTGCATTTCCTGAAGTGCCGCATTTAGATGAGATGTTAAATGCAATCACTTTTCTACGCGCAATATAAAGCAATTACATCTTTTTTGAAAAAATAATTCCTTCGGTGTCCTTAGTCCAGATGATGGACATGAAACAAAGCATAATTGGCTATTCATTTGTATTTGGGAATTCACTATGCGTTTTGTGCTGTTTTAACTCATGGGCTGCAAAGCACAGTGGAGTGTTCTGAAGATGTGGAAATAATACATACAACATCCTCTTTGTTCTTTAATAGAGATTGAATCTCATATTACCAAAAAAAACATCTTTAGCCAACCAGTTGTCAGCATCAGTGCCACAGATCACAGATATTTATTATTTTTAATTTTTTTAATTTTATTAGAAGCAATGTACATACATCTTAATCATAGTATGCAACATATTACATTTCTTGTACAATTCTTTTAAAAAAAAAAAAACTTGACCTATAATAAAAAAAGAGAAAGGGAAAAAGAGAAAGAAGAAAAGAGTGAGGATAGTGGTGGAGTGTAGTCCGCAGTAGTTGGCGTTAAGTGAATGATAATGGTTAATTAGACTGCGTGCTTGAAAATGTGAGAAGAAAAGAAGAAAAAAAAGGCCCCACAGTAAAGGGGGGCCTTAAGAAAAAAAAAAAAAAAGTAAGGAATCTAAAAAAGGTAAGGCTAAGCAGGAAGGAAAGGGAATGCGCCTAATTCATGACGATTCACACCCACACAGATGTTTATTTTTACATTCCATTTCGCTTAATGTCCCAAGGCCCTTCACATGACCATTTACAGACAAAAATATTGATGCTCAACCATACAAAGAGGTCCCAGGCAAAAGAACAAAATACTCAGTCAAAGAGGTGGGCTCTAAGTTCAGAAAGGAGGGGACAGGCAGAAATGTTTAAGAGGCCCTCAGCAGGTGGGGTCATGGTAGACTTTGGCAATACCATTAATGGTCAAGAGGAAAGCATAAATCTTTGAGATTTGCAGGGGTTGGGAGAAAGAAGAGATTGGAAGGAGTGAGATTGGAAGGAGTGAGAAGGAGTTACTTATTTTGGAGCCAGAGTCGATCCCTGTATACAAAGATTATGGATGAAGCAGAAATACAGTAGATATGAGGTCTGAAGTTTGATTCAGTTGCCAAGTATGATGAAGGCTGTAAATGAAACATAGTATAAGTGATTCGAATCAATAATGATTGCACAATGTGTTTCCTTTTAGTCAGAGGAAAACACAATTTTATTTTTGTGACCTCTTGTTCAAGATTAGATAAATATTAGACACAAGGACCCGCCAGATGCTTGTTTACAGAAAAAACCCCACAAAGTGCTGGAGTAACTCAGCGGGTCAGGTAGCATCAGTGGAGAACTGATGGAAATAGGGGGGAGAAGGCAGGAAAAGAGATGAGGAAAGGACAAAGCCTGGTAAGTGATGTGGATACATGTTATATTGGATCCCCTCTCTTCCTGTGCCCATCCAGGTGCACTCCCATTTCATCCAGTATTGTATACGCCCTTTCCCTCACCCCCTTCCACCTATATCCCTTCCTCTGGCTTCACATTTCACTCTTTTCTCTCTTTATCACACCCTTTTGTCTCCTTTTTACCACCTTTTTATCCACTCAATTGTCAATAGAACCCCTCCCCCCACCTGTAACAACCTATCACTTATAGACACAAAGTACTGGAGTAACTCAGTGGGTCAGGATCAGCGGGTCAGAATCTCTGGAGAAAAATGACGGATGACATTTCGGGTCGGGACCGTCTGAAGAAGGGTATTGTCATGAAATTTCACCCATTCTTTTTCATCCAGAGATGCTGCCTGACATAGAGTAACTCAAACACTTTGTGTCTATCTTTGATATAAACCAGCATCCTGCAGTTCTTTGTGTCTAACAACCATGCCAGGCATTGTCCTGAAACATCACTTATCCATGTCTTCCACAGATTATGCCAGACACATTGAGTTAATTCAGATTCAGATTCAGATTCAATTTTAATTGTCATTGTCAGTGTACAGTACAGAGACAACGAAATGCATTTCGGGTCGGGACCGTTACTCCAGTACTTTGCATTTTTTTAAAGTAACAGTTCTTTAAAACAACACCGGGGCGTCTTCCATCACAGTGAGGAATGTGGAGGAATCACTGTGATGGATGTTTATGTTAAAATGTGTTTTATGTGTTCCGTTGCTTTTTATTTATATGAGTGGCTTGGCAAATGAAATTCCTCGTATGTTGCAAAACATACTTTGCTAATAAAATATTACTAAGATTATTGTGATTATGATTGTGATTAAAGTAACATTAAAATATGCCCTATTTGATTATAATTAGCAACAAAAGAATATATTGCAGCAAATGTCAATGTAGTTTGGGAGTTAGACAGATTAAACAGTTGTGGCATGAATCATGTTGAAATTATTTCAGTTTGAAATTGTTTGAGTAACATGATTTATTAAAGCAAGGTGTATTAAGTTACATTGCTAGAATTGTATTTTTTACTCTACAATGATGCTGTCACAGAGTTGTCAAAATCTATTGAAGGTGAAAGCTTTTAAGACAGGTACACTATTCCAATCGCATATACGCTTTACTGAAATTTCAATGCCTGGCTATTTAGATTTCTGCCAGTGGCAGGTTAAGATATCCAATAGGTTTTTAGCTGAAAAAATGAAATTATTCAGATTTATTACTTGAACAAGTAGAAATGAACCACAACTCTCTAAATAAATACACCTGCTTTGTAACAATCTCGGGATGAAGGCCAAAATAAATTTGGCAGCTCTGGAAAACACTTATTGGAGAGTGACACTTGTTCAAATGGAGATAGATGGTTGAAATAATCAATAAAATGTACAAATATTTTTCTCAGAAAAGAAACACTGACGCTTATACATAACTGTGAAACATCAAAGTACTTAGCAGTTAAATAACATTGCCTCTAAAGGTGTTAGAAATCAAAAAATGTTAAGCAACTGGGCACTACCAGGCATTAATGCATGTGGTACTGAGAAAGATGGGCCTAAAATTCTTGCAGAAGATCTTATGAATTTGGTGAAGGAATTTTATAAGAAACCCAATTTCTAAATGCAGTCAAGTACCTGCTGCATGATTCACTAAGGACATTGAATTGTTCCCTGTGCCCACTTGTACATGAGGTGCATATATATCTGCAAAACCAACCGGACATTTTCACTGGTGACCCTCACATCTCATGATTGTGAGATTTGTTCCAGTTTATCCGAAATGAAACTGCTGGCCCACACCAGTAGATCCTTTTGCAATCCTTCTCCTTGTCATCACTGTAACCCTGATCACCTGACAAGCTGATTAGGACCAGCCATTTGCAAAGTTATATTAACTCAATTACTTACTCACCTAACCAGAAGCCCCAAAGTAATTAAATTACCTACAGTAAGTTTCCTCATTTGTAAAGAGTGATGGAGTTTAATTTGCATTGGAATATCGTTAACAGATGACACCATCCCGATTTTAAGATGCTTTCTCCATTGCAATAAACATTGAAAATATTTTTTTGGAAAGTGGGTGTCACTCTGAAGGGCAGTATTGACTACCCATCCCCTTTCCCACCCCGGTCTTTCCTTCTTCTCCTTGCTCACATCGGACATATGATACAGAAACTTGAAAGCATAGTCCACCAGATTTAGAATAGCTTCTCCCACTATATTATCAGGCTTTTGAACGGTCCTCCTACAGTCTAATTCTCCTCACCGCATTGCGGACATTGGTCTTTGTTTCTGGAACTGCTGTGATATAGTAGTGAGAATTATATTCTGCACTCTGTTTCTTTCCTTTGCTCTACCTATTTGCTGTACATAGATACATGCAACTAGTCTTTCTGTGTGCTATTAGGTTGGAGGTTACAGGATTTAGACCCATCGTTAATGAGGGAAGAAAGACACAAACAACTGGAGTAACTCAGTCAGTCAGACAGCATCTCTGGAAAAAAGGAATAGGCGATGTTTCGGGTTGAGATCCTTCTTGAGGGAATACTGATATATTCCCAAGTCAGCATCCTGTGCTTCTAGGAGTGGATACTGAAAAGGTGTTGCTCTCAAGTGCCTGTTGGATTAAATAGCCCAAGAGAGTAACGTCAGTGCATTTTTTGGATTGCACACACTGCAGCCATGTTTCAGGTGGGTGAGAGACTCAAGTGGGCTGCTCTGTCTTCGATGCTGTTGAGCTTTTGCATATGGTGGCGACTGCCCTCATCCAGGAAAGTATGGAGTATTAAACAAAACTCCTGATTACGCTTTGTACTCGTGACCAGGATTGAAGGATTCGGGAAGTGAGTTGCTTGCATCAAGATACCCATTGAGCTCCTCTTGTCACCAAAAAATATAAATGGCTGGTCCAGCTATTTATAGCCAACACCAATTCCCTGGATGTTGATGGTAGGTGACTCCGTGAAAATGAGTTCTAGCCAAGCAAGCACTTATGGGAACTTGTCATTCTACAAATTGCAGCTTAGCATTCTTCGCCTGGTTTTGAGTATTATTTCTCTGTTTTGTAAAAGGTTCTTGACGCAAAAATAATCAGTTGTTCACCTCTATTCTCCACGCTATGTGACAAACCTCTACTGCTCCCGTGAGGTGATGTGCGCAAGTCACCTGCTACAGTTTATAGGATCAGAATGAAGAAGAGCCAGTGACCTTAAGAAAACATGTTTCAGCTGGTGTTTATTGCGTGACTTTCATATTGTCTTCTTCTCAGCTATGCTTGGAGAGGTTCCCCCACTCTTCGCTGAATGATGTTCGGAACTATCCATTGTGGTTCTGAAGTCCTACATGATTCTTTGACTCTGACAAGTTGCTTTGATTAGATGTATTTAACTCAACTTTAACCTGGTGCTGGATAGAATCTTTTGACATTTACCTTCTTAGCAACGTACTTCTGGAGCAGGAAAGAAACACTTAATAATTCTCAACTTCTCCAAATAGCCAATGTTTATCTTCTAGATTTTCCTTGTGTTCTGACTATGGCTTTTAATGCGTTGGTTTAGTTTTATTGTTGTCATATGTCCAGAAGTACAGTGAAAATGTTTGTTTAGCATGATTGGGTCCACCATCTACAATGGTGCATCTGTAGACGCTTGTACGAGTCATTGGAGACATGACAACATTCCTCAATCTCTTTAGGAAGTAGAGGCAATGCCTTCTTGGTTGTCACTTCAATGTGGTTGGTCCACGCACCTCATTGGTGATATTTACCCCAAGGAACTTGAAGCTTTCAACTATCGCCACTTTGGCACCTTTGATGCTGATTGGGACATCTACTCCACCATGCTTTCTGAAGTTGATAACTAGCTCCTTCATCTTGCTGACATTGAGATAAAGGTTCACAAAAAAGCTGAAGAAACTCAGCGGGTGCAGCAGCATCTATGGAGCGAAGGAAATAGGCAACGTTTCGGGCCGAAACCCTTCTTCAGACTGATCGGGGGCGGGGGTGGGCGGGGACAAGGAAGGAAAAAGGAGGAGGAGCCCGAAGGCTGGGGGATGGGAGGAGACAGCAGGGGGGCTGAGGAAGGGGAGGAGACAGCAAGGACTAACAAAATTGGGAGAATTCGATGTTCATGCCCCCAGGATGCAGACTCCCCAAACGGAATATGAGGTGCTGTTCCTCCAATTTCCGGTGCTGCTCGCTGTGGCCATGGAGGAGACCCAGGACAGAGAGGTCGGAGACAGAGCGGGAGGGGGAGTTGAAGTGCTGAGCCACCGGGAGGTCAGCTTGGTTATTGCGGACCTAGCTGAGGTGTTCGGCGAAACGATCGCCCAACCTCCGCTTGGTCTCACCGATATAGATCTGCTGACATCTAGAGCAGCGGACGCAATAGATGAGGTTGGAAGAGATGCAGGTAAACCTCTGTCGCACCTGGAACGATTGCTTGGGTCCTTGAACGGAGTCGAGGGGGGAGGTAAAGGGACAAGTGTTGCATCTCTTGCGGTTGCAAGGGAAAGTGCCTGGGGAGGGGGTGGTACGAGAGGGAAGGGAAGAATTGACAAGGGATTCTCCAGCATCTGCAGTTCCTTCTTAAACATTGAGATAAAGGTTGTTGTCCTGGCCCCAAAATCAAGTATGAAACTTCTAAACGATGACATTCACAATGTCTGACCAACATGCTTGTGGTGTATCCAATTGAGACTGGGATAATTTTCACATGCTGGACACCTTATGATGAATCAAAAATGTGTGATGTTTCTATGGTTTTTAATTACTTTCATAGAGTCATGGAGTCATACAGTGTAGATACAGGCCCTTCAGCCCAACTTTCCCACACTGACCAAATGTCCCATCTACATTAGTCCCACCTGCCTGTGTTTGGCCCATATCCCTCAAAACCTGTACTATCCATGTACCTGGAGACGTGACATCCATTAGACCCAGAATACTTTATTGTCTCTTCCATGCCAATTGTTCATTCCATGCCTGTCAACAGATAAAAATAAGCAGAGATATTTTCTGCTAAAACAGACAATTTCACATGTTCCCACGTTATACTTGAACTGCCATATTTTTGGCCGATCACTTAACCTATCAGGAACAAGACAGAGCACTGGAAGCACTCTATAGGGAGACACTGCATCAGGACTGCGAGAGAATAGGAAAGATTGCCAGTGTATTCCAGTGTGACGGGATGGATGAAGGCTGGGAGGTGGCGGATGGAGCCAGAGGGGTGGGGGAGGGGGATGTTGGGTAGATGGAGCCAGCTGAAGGAAGGGGGTGGGATGGAAACTCATAGGTGATGGAGTGTGATGATGGGCGAAGTAGGTGTGCAGAGTAAATGGGAGGGATGAGCAAAGGGTGAAAACAGCTGTGAAGTCAGGTGGGTATGTGTGGGAGAGTGCTGGGAATCTGGGCTCCTGTAATTGGAAAATGATTTACATATTAATATTAACCTTTCTTTCAAAATTAGATATTACTATATCAACATTGACATATTATCTCATCCAGATCTCTTTGCAGCCTCTTCATGTTCTCTTCACAACAATTTCCAATCTACCTTTATGTCATCAGCAAATTTAACAACTTTAACAACTATCTTCAGTGCTTTCACCAGGACATTTATATCAATTGTAAAAAATATGCTGTTTTCCAGCACCAATTTCTGGCACAGCACTCACTACATCTTGCCAAAAACAACAAGACATTAACTGTATGCCTACTCTTTTTCCTGACAACCAATTAATCTTCTGTGTTACCTCTTACATCATGAGCTATTATTTTCCACAATGTTTTTAAATGCTTTGTTGTAATATCTTTAGCAATAACTTTTAACATTTTCCCTGTGACATATGTTGAGCTAACTAATCTGTTGTTAGAGTTGCATTCTTTATTTTCCAATCGAATGCACCTTTCCCAAATGTAGAGAATTAGGGGAACATAAGGAAAATAACATCACATAGGAAAAGTTTAGAGGGATATGGGCCAAATGTGGGCAGGTGAGACTAGTGTAGGTGAGGCATCTTGGTCAGCATGTATGTTGGGCTGTTGGGCCGAAGGGCCTGTTTTTGTGCTGTGTGACTATGACATGAATTTTCTCACGAGCCATTCTTCTGTTCAGACCTCAGGATCACGTCCTCCATGACTTGGAGACATGTCAGCTGACAGTTCCAAAAATGTGGTTAGTATGATTGTCTGGTGAATATAATATTTCCTTCCTTCCTTCATTGCTTCTAATTTTTGATTTAAAGCAACCCTCTGAGATGCTACTTGTATCCGCTACACAGTGAAGGCTATTGTAATAATTTAATTCATCTGCCAACTAATGCTTTCCATTTTTATTTCCCCAGACTCATCTTCTACAGGACAAGTGCTCACTTTAATAACTCTTTTTCAAATATTGATAGAAATTATTTCTCTCTGTTATATGTCTGGCTGGATTTGTTTTACATTCTTATTTTTGTTTATTAATCATTCAATCATTCATTGCTGTTAAATATATTCTGTCCAATTGTCTGGCTGCATCTGTGCATAACTATATGCCATTTCATTAAGTATGATTCTTTCATCAACTTTTCAAAATGAACAATGATGGAGGGTCCACCCTTCAGAATTGTTTCTTTCTTGTCGATATATACCTATTCCATGTATGCTGAAAGATTTGCTTAAATACTTGCCGATGCCTCTCGGCCGACTAATCCCTTAAATTAATTTGCCTCTTCACTCAGCTCTGCTTTCATGGCCTCATAGTTAGAAACATAGAAACATAGAAAACATAGAAATTAGGTGCAGGAGTAGGCCATTCGGCCCTACGAGCCTGCACTGCCATTCAATATGATCATGGCTGATCATCCAACTCAGTATCCTGTACCTGCCTTCTCTCCATACCCCTGATCCCTTTAGCCACAAGGGCCACATCTAACTCCCTCTTAAATATAGCCAATGAACTGGCCTCAACTACCGTCTGCGGCAGAGAATTCCACAGATTCACCACTCTCTGTGTGAAAAATGTTTTCCTCATCTCGGTCCTAAAGGATTTCCCCCTCATCCTTAAACTGTGACCCCTTGTTCTGGACTTCCCCAACATCGGAAACAATCTTCCTGCATCTAGCCTGTCCAACCCCTTAAGAATTTTGTAAGTTTCTATAAGATCCCCCCTCAATCTTCTAAATTCTAGCGAGTACAAACCGAGTCTATCCAGTCTTTCTTCATATGAAAGTCCTGACATCCCAGGAATTAGTCTGGTGAACCTTCTCTGTACTCCCTCTATGGCAAGAATGTATTTCCTCAGATTAGGAGACCAAAACTGTACGCAATACTCCAGGTATGGTCTCACCAAGACCCTGTACAGCTGCAGTAGAACCTCCCTGCTCCTATACTCAGTTGACCGTATCATATTTAAAATACCAATTATAGACCCATTATTCTTTCGGTTAAACTCGATATATTATGATCGCTGTTCCCTCCAAATACCTTCACGACTAACTAACCCTATCTCTTGCACAATGCCAGACAGAGAGTATGGTGTGCTTTCTGGTGAGTTCCAGAATGTGCTGTTTTAAGAACATTCTATGTTTGTCCATCCGATTTTTCTAGTTTATATGTATGTTGAAATCCCCCAAGATTACTGTCATATTTTTCTGTCATGCTTCTGTTATTTCTTTCTTTATGCTCGAGCCTACCGAGTGAATACTGTTGGGAGGCTGAGGGTCCACTCCCACTTCAAGTCTTTATTATTTCTCAGCTCCACTTTATGCCACTTCTGCTTCCAGTTTCCCTGAACTTAGCTCGTCACTCTCTATGCTACTAATGGAACCATTCCTCCACCTTATTTCCAGCTCCCAGTCCTCCCTAAACGCCATGTACTCTTCAATATTCAGGTTCCAAACTAAATCATCCTACAACCATGTCACTGCAATGACCATTAAATCATATTTATTTACTTCTGTTTGTGCTATTAATTCATATTAAAGGATATTAAAGGATAAGGGGGAAGTCTTTTAGGACCGAGATGAGAAAATCATTTTTTACAGAGAGAGTGGTGAATCTGGGGAATTCTCTGCCACAGAAGGTAGTTGAGGCCAGGTCATTGGCTGTATTTAAGAGGGAGTTAGATGTGGCCCTTGTGGCTAAAGGGATCAGGGGGTATGGAGAGAAGGCAGGTACAGGATACTGAGTTGGATGATCAGCCATGATCATATTGAATGGCGGTGCAGGCTCGAAGGGCCGAATGGCCTACTCCTGCACCTATTTTCTATGTTTCGATGTTTTATTCATTTTGCATTCAGGTAGAGAGCCTTTATTTATTTTGTTATATTATTTCTTACAAAAAAAACGAGGCCATTTGTCTCTTCTATGTAGAGTAGGTTTTCAGTCCCATTCTCTCACTTGTATCCCTTGTACTTTCTGTCACGCCCATGAACTCCACATCCCCTCCGCCCATGTGCCTATCTTCCTGCTCCCTGAAACCCACTTACACCAGGGACATTTTACCACAGCCAGCTAACATACCACCAAGCCTCTGAGATGTGAGAGGAAACTAGAGCCTCCAAGGGAAACCCACATGGATGCAGAGAGAACAGAGAGACACTAGACAGCAGCCCCTGCAGGAAGAATCAGACCCAGGTCGCAGGAGCTGTGCAGCAGCAGCACCCACTGCTGTGCCATTGTATCATCCATCGTCCTTGACTATCACCTGGGGCGCCGTACGTTTGGCAGCCCTGCAAACAGTCTGTCTGTTTTTCGTCTTTTAAAAAAAATGTTAGTGCATGTTAAGAGTCTGTGTAAATGTTCTCCAATTTGTTTTATGTGGGGGGAGGGTGAGGGGGGAAGGAGATGCGATTATTTTCCGGATCGCATCTCCGGTCGCTCTGCGGCCTACTATGGAGCTGGAGGCCTCCTCTGACTGACTTGAGCCCCACTGCGGGGCATAGACTTAACATCGGAGTCGATCCCTTGCCTGGGATTGCTCCAACCGCGGCCTGCAGGCTTTACATCAGGAGCTCACAGTCTCGGGAGAGGCTAATCGTGGGCTCCAACATCACAGAGGCTCGACCAGCCCTGACATGAGGTTCGATCGTCTGGTGCGGGGGAGCTGACATTCCCCCTGATGCAGGAGCAGATCACCCCAATGCGGAGGGCCAAAACGCCGCCGGCTACGGGGATCAAGATCGTCCCGTCAACGGAGGGCTCAAGGCCCCCGACCGCAGGAGAGCATAGAAGGGAAGAGATTTGAACAGTTTTTTCACCTTCCATCACAATGAAGAATGTGGAGGAGTCACTGTGGTGGATGTTTATGTTAAAATGTATTTTATGTGTTCCGTTGCTTGTTATTGTATGACTGACTTGGCAAATGAAATTCCTCATACGTTGCGAGACATACTTTGCTAGTAAAGTATTTTTGTGATTGTGATTGTGTTTGAATTATTTTCGTAACCTCTGGAGAGTTGTATGATGAGCACTCTCTGACTTGCTTTTGCAGCCATGTTAATTGTTTGGACCAGATAAGTTTGTGGTAAATGTCACTCTGGGATGTTGATGATGAGTGTTGATGTCCTGGGGCTCATCACTGGGAAGAAGTTGATAAGTTGCAACAGCTTTTAGTTCTTCTGTTCCACCCGTGTAACATTTTTCTTCTGCAGTGCAGCCACAGGTAGGATCAGAGACCCATGAATGGTCAAATTGTGGATAACCATCCGAGCAACTAAACCATCCTACCAACAACTAGGGAGCAGTCTTGAGCTACTCTTGATCGCTTTGGGGACCCTCAGACTATCTTTAGGTACATTGAAATGCTGGAGAAACTCAGCGGGTGCAGCAGCATCTATGGAGCGAAAGAGATAGGCAACGTTTTGGGCCGAAACCCTTCTTCACTTCTTCGCCTGAAGAAGGGTTTCGGTCTGAAACGTTGCCTATCTCCTTCGCTCCATAGATGCTGCTGCACCCGATGAGTTTCTCCAGCATTTTTGTGCACCTTCGATTTTCCAGCATCTGCAGTTCCTTCTTAAACACTCAGACTATCTTTGATCAGACTTTATTGGACTTTATCTTGCACTAAACGATATTGCCGTTCTTCTCTTTATCATGTATCTTTACACTGTGGATGGCACGATTGTAATCAAGTATTGTTGTTCCGGTGACAAGTTAGGATGCAACAAAAGCTTTTCGCTGTACATCAGTACACGTGACAACAAAATAAACTAAAACTAAATTAAATGCTGCACTTTAAAGGGAAAGTCTCCTGATTGCATTGTACATGAGTACATCTCCAGAGAATGCGAGCATCTGGCATGTTGGCTCAGCACTTCTGTGGTGCTGTAGCTGTAGTCCTTGTGGCCATGTTACTCTCATATTATTTTACACTTGTTGTTGTAGCCCTGTCCTGACCGATCAAGGTATAAAGAAGAAAATGTTCATCTCCTCTCAGCCACCTCGTGGTCTAGCCTGCTGTTGGGAATATAGTTTGCACAACTAAGCATCCCTTCAGTTATGAGGATAGATTAGATAGGCTAGGACCGCTTTTCCTGGAGCAAAGGAAACTGAAGGGTGACCTTATAGAAGTTAATAAAATCATGAGGGGCACAGATAGGGTAGGTGGTCACATTATTTTTCTCAGGGTAGGGGAGTCTGACACTAGTGGCCATAGGCCATACGGGGAGAAAAGATGAGGTACGAAGGTAAGCTAGCCAAGAATATAAAGGATAGTAAAAGCTTCTTTAGGTGTGTGAAGAAGAAAAAAAAAGTTAAGACCAAAGTTGGACCCTTGACGACTGAAAAAGGTGAATTTATTATGGGAAACAAGGAAATGGCAGATGAGTTGAACAGGTACTTTGGATCCATCTTCACTAAGGAGGACACAAACAAGCTTCTTGATGAACCCGTGGCCAGAGGATCTGGGGTGACGGAGGAACTGAAGGAAATCCACAATAGGCAGGAAATGGCGTTGGGTAGAATGATGGGACTGAAGGCTGATAAATCCCAGGGCCTGATGGGCTGCCAGGGTACTTAAGGAAGTGGCTGTAGAAATCGTGGATGCATTGGTGACCATTTTCCAATGTTCTATAGATTCAGGATCAGTTCCTGTGGATTGGAGGGTAGCTAATGTTATCCCAATTTTGAAGAAAGACAGGAGAGAGAAAGGGAATTATAGATCAGTTAGCCTGACATCAGTAGTGGGGAAGATGCTGGTCAATTATAGAAGATTAAATAGCGGCACATTGGGATAGCAGTAAAAGGATCGGTCCGAGTCAGCATGGATTTACGAAGGGGAAATCATGCTTGACTAATCTTCTGGAATTTTTTGAGGATGTAACTAGGAAAATGGACAAGGGAGAACCAGTGGATGTAGTGTACCTGGACTTTCAGAAAGCATTTGATAAGGTCCCACATAGGAGATTAGCGGGCAAAATTAGGGCACATGGTATTGGGGGTAGGGTGCTGACGAATAGAAAATTGGTTGGCAGACAGAAAACAAAGAGTAGGGATTAACGGGTCCCTTTCAGAATGGCGGGCAGTGACTAGTGGGGTACCACAAGGCTCGGTGTTGGGACGGCAGATATTTACAATAAACATCAATGATTTAGATGAAGGGATCAAAGTAACATTAGCAAATTTGCAGGTGACACAAAGCTGGGTGGCAATGTGAACTGTGAGGAGGATGTTATGAAAATACAGGGTGACTTTGACAGGTTGGATCCATCCTCACTAAGTGGGCAGATGCATCGCAGAATTCTCTGCCTCAATAGGCAGTGGAGGCCAATTTTCTGGATGCTTTCAAGAGAGAGCTAGATAGAGCTCTTAAAGATAGTGTCAGCGGATATGAAGGGAAGGCAGGAACGGGATACTGAATGTGGATGATCAGCCATGATCCCAGTGAATGGTGGTGCTGGCTCGAAGGGCCGAATGGCTACTCATTCACCTATTGTCTATTGTCTCTTGTTTAAGGTACGAGGGAGATTTTGCAGCATTGTCCATAACTTGATGACACATGGAGGCTCAGGACTTGAAGAAGGAAGAAGAGGTGGAGGGGAAAAGGAGGGGCATGAAACACTGATGTATGTCAGTTTCCAAGCTCATGAAGCCAGTCATTCCCAATGTAACTGTGAGATGGATTTGCTTCACCTCGAAAAGAGAGGCTTGTCACCTGCCCCAGGAAATGGTGGCAAGTGAACATTACTCGACTCTCTGCTAACAACCTTTGAAAGCCAATATCTAAAAAAAGATTAAGAGCCTCTGCGATGTTGACCATCGCTTACGGGGTGGTCCAGGCTGGCTTACGACAGAGGTCACTGATTCTGGGCTTTATCTTGCATTAAACGCTATTCATGTTATTCCTTTTATCATGTGTCTGTACACAGTGGATGACTCATTTGTAATCATGTATTGTCTTTCCACTGACTGGCTAGCATGCAACAAAAGCTGTTCACTGTACCTCGGTGCACGTGACAATAAACTAAACTCAACCCAATAGACTCAACTCAACCTTGGAGGACCTCAAATGTCCACAATCATTGTTCCACTAGAATATGCTCTTTCAGGGCTCGTGCAAATTGAGTTCTCCAGGCCAATGGCCATTCTCAGCTGTCAATGGCACCTTCCTCTTCTCCCCTGTATGCTGTTGTTGGGCTGGTGGGATGCCCCCCCCCCCCAGCACCATTTTCACACCAGGAAGCATCACTTGAGCGCCAGTCACAACATCTCCTCCAACAAATTCTTCAAGGCTTTTCTATCAAATCAACTATTCTCTAATTGAGTCACCAACATATCTGTAGGGTTGTGATAACCCTTTAAATAAAAGGGATAAACGGCAGGTTTCCTGTGTGTGATTAACACACAATGTAAACCACTTGTCCAAGCTCAGGTTGGTGCTCAGGTCTACATTGTAAGAAGACTGATGTTGTCAATGACCTACTTTGCATATTATCTACACAAGCACATGGGCCCTAAACCACCGTACCGTCCAAATTGCCAAGTAGTGGGAGTCATTCCATGAAAGTAGACTCATGATTTACAATTGAAATTTGACGTAAACCATCATCAGGAGAATTGAATGAAACAGCAATGCAGGAAAATTTCAGAACTGTCGCTTTCTTCTTGACCGCAGAGATGGAAATAATACCCTATATTGGTCATCTATTTCAGGAAATCTTGGTTGAAGCTATGTCTTAAATCCACAATTGGGTTTACACTATTGAAGTAAAGCTCCCTGCATCATTTGCTCTCTTCCTCCTCTCAGCTTTCCCAATACATTCCCAATGAGGCGAGTTAAATGGATTGATGTCACTGCTGTCGGCATAAGTCAGATGGTGTACCTTTGCAGAATAACAATTCAACCAAATGCAAAGCAATGTTACATGGAAGCCACTCATCTAGACCTTGTGGATGTAACAAGTTAATATAAAAAAAACACATTGTGAAATTATTCAAACATGTCACGTCGTAACACAGCAGTGTTTCTGTCTTGTCAGTGACTGGGCTTCTAGACTGTTTACCTTATTGACCTAACAGATAATACAGCAGTCTCCAAAAGAGATCAAGAGGAGGAAAGACAAATTAGAATCGCAGCCTGACCCTTAATTCAGAGCTTCATCGTCACTGGCTCTCCGAAAGAAATAAGAAAAATGATCTATTCCAGCAAACCCAAAATGGTTAATATGAAAGGCTCCACGCTGACTACTCAACTCAAATTCATTGCACATAGCAACAAACAGCCTATGCTAATCCCACTTCAAGCTGAGAGGAAGTCAAGATCAGCCTATGTTTTACTTGGAAGAGTAGGAAGACATTCGGCTGTGCATGAATGTCATACACTTCTCCAAATGTAAGATTTTACACAGAACTGCCAGAACTTTTCAGCATCCATTTGGCAGAATGTTGAGTGAGAACCTTCTTTGCTGACTTCCTGTATGTTTCCAGACTTCATGTATCATCGTGAATCACCGACTTGCTGCTCCTATGTGGATTTATCTGAACGCGGAGAGGATTTCATTAATTTGTCAATCTGTTTGTGTTCAATAATTGCAAAGCAGCAAGCCTGGCCCTACATCTCACCTGCACAGGTTTATATCGTCCAAGACATATTAATTCCCAAGGCCAGATGTCCAATCTGATTAAGCAGAAGGCAGATGGGTGCATGTAACTTGGCTACGAGGTGAAGATCATCATTTTCTGAATGGAACCGCTGATTCCCACCACTTCCTTTTTCTCAAATATGGATTGTCCATTTTATTTTTATTTTTAATTTTTAATTTTTTTTTATTTTTTATTAGAAGTACAGTAAATTACAATAATACACATCAGATATAAAAACATAGAAACATGGAAATTAGGTGCAGGAGTAGGCCATTCGGCCCTTCGAGCCTGCACCGCCATTCAATATGATCATGGCTGATCATCCAACTCAGTATCCCGTACCTGCCTTCTCTCCATACCCTCTGATCCCCTTAGCCACAAGGGCCACATCTAACTCCCTCTTAAATATAGCAATACAAGGTAATATATATTATTACATTTGTTGTACCACTTCGTTTTTCGAGCTTTAAAAAAGATAGAAATAAAATAAGTAAGGAAAGTGAGCAAGAATAGTGAAGGTGCAGGAAGGTGTTGGGAAAAGAAAGCCCCTTAGGGAAGAAGTTAGAGAAGGAAGTAAAGAAAGGAAATAAGACCCTAGAAAGAAAAGAAAAAAAAGGAAAAACAATCGCTCTATTGTAACACAAAACTCGCAAAAAAGGATATACCAACCGTGTTTAAAAAAAATATATATATTTTATACCCCCCGTTACCAGATCCTGGTACCATTGGATTGTCCATTTTAATCATTAATTAAAGACACCTACAGCTGTCATTATCTAAAGTTGTATAAACCTCAGGGACAAACTTTACTCGGCTTATAAGGTTTGATATTAAAGATTTGAGTGTTGTGATTGTCACTGTAGCTCTAATCACTGAGAGACTTCCAGTCTTTTGGTCAGCGATTCCCCCTCTTAGACATACAACAGGAGAAGAAGGAAAGCAGAAAGAGCAGAGTAACACACAGTATAAACAAGGAAGCGTGTAGAGGTTTTTCTTCTCTTGTGTCCCACAGTGTCCTTAGAAGAGAAGCAATTGCAGGAGCCTTGTCTGTTACCTGATATAGACATCTTTAGGCAAAACTAAGGTGCTGGAAGACTAGAGTGCGATCTCACCATCTCCTAAACAGGAGATATAGACTATCGCCAGACATCTATTGCAAACCTATTGACTCCCCCAACTATTTGAATTACACTTCTCCCACCCTGCTTCCTGCAAAGACTATATCCTCAACTCCCAATTCCTCCATCTCTGCAGCATCTGCTCCCGAGATGTCCTCAATCTTTAGGGGATAGGGGTTCCCCTCTCCCATCATAGATGAGCCCCTCACATGTGTCTCTTTGCATTCCATAGTTCTATTTTTGTTCCCCCCTAGTCTTCTCCTTTTTTCCCTCGTAACCATCGTATACAACATGACATCCTGTGACATTTTTTCCACCTCCAACAAGATCCCAACACTATCTTCCCATCTCCACCCATTTCCACTTTTTGCAGAGACCATTTCTTTCACGATACCTTGGTTCACTCATTCCTTCCCACCCAAACCTCCCCCTCCTTAGGAACTTTCCCTTGCAACCACAGGAGTTGCAACACCTTTCCTTATACCTCCTCCCTCAACTCTATCCAGGCACCCAACAATCCTTTAATGTCAGGCAGCTCCTCCAACCTCATCTACTGGATCCATTGTTCGAGGTGTGGGCTTTTATATATCGGCAAAACCAAGTGCAGACTGCGCGATCATTTTGCTGGACACATATACTCAGTCAGCCTTGGCCTATGTGATATCCTGGTTAGCAAACATTTTAACTCCCATTCCCATACTGACCTTTCTGTCCTGGGCCTCCTCTGCTGCAAGAGGAACAGAGGAACAATCCACTATTGGAGGAACAGCACTTCATATTTTGCTTGGGCAGCTTACAACCCAGCGGTATGAAGGTTGATTTCTCTAATTTCAAATAACTCCTGCATTCCTTCTCCCCCCCCCCCCCCCCCCCCCCCCCCAACCCCCACCCTAGTCATCCTACTTGTACTGTTTGCATCCCGGTATCCCTCCGTTACCCCTTCCTGAGTCAACAATGGGCCATTATGGACTACACCGTATCTTAGTGATCTGTTGCCGCCCTTGATTTGTTCTCGTCATTTATGAACTCCAGTTTCCTCTGCCCCCCTCCCCCCACTGAGGAAAGGTTCTGACATTGCCTGACCCTCTGAGTTACTCCAGCACTTTATGTCTATCTTCTGTATAAACCGGCATCTGCAGTTCCTTCCGACAGAGTGTAACCAATGTTGTGCCTCTGTTTAAGAATGGCTGCAAAGGAAAAAGCTCAGAACTATAGACCAGGAAGCCTGAGACTTGCAGTTGGAACATTACTGGAGAGGATTCTGAGAATTAAGTTATCCATGTATTTGGGGACAGGGGTTGATTAGAGATAGTCAGCCTAATTTTATGCATGAGAGATCGAGTCTCGTGAATTTGACTGCATTTTTAAAGAAGTAACCAAGGAAAGCTGATAAAGGAAGAATCAAAAATCACAGTGAGGAATGTAGAGGGGTCACTGTGTATTTTGTGTGTTCCGTTGCTTTTTATTTGCATGACTGGCTTGGCAAATGAAATTCCTTGTATATTGCAAAACATACTTGGCTAATAAATTATTATTGTGATTGTGATTGTGATCATAGACCGTATCTCTATGGACTTCAGCAAAGATTTTGATATATTAAGCACGTCCGGAAGGTTACGTTGCATGGGGTCTCAGGAGACATAGCCAAATGGATACAGAATTGACATCATGGTAAGAAACAAAGGATGGTGGTGGAAGATTGTTTTTCAAACTGGAGGCCTGTGACGTGGTTTGTCTCAGTGATCGGTGCTGGGCCCCTTGATGTTTGTCATCTACAATATATCAATCATTTGCTTGAGAATACACAGGCAATATTGGCAAGTTTGTAGATTATGTTAAAGTACGTGGTATCATAGATAGTAAAGATGCTTGTGGATTGTCACCTTGTCGAGGTGGAGAAGCTTGTGTAGACCTGAGATCCTGAGAGCGATGCTGTCTGGAGCTATGCTCCTGTTAGGGCCACCCATGGCGGTAAGGTTGAGGGGGAGATCTCTGACAAAGAGCAATCCAACCAAGACCTCAACGGTGGAACAGGCGGAGGATGATGTCTAACCTTAGTGGAGCGTCACAATGGCTGGGGAGGCGGATCAAGGCTGCAGCAGAAAAGGGACTCCGGTTGTCTTGGACTCCATGCCACTGGATCCTGACCCAGATCTGTTAAGGTGGCTATATGTGCACCCATCTCCTCATGTTAAACAAAGTCACGCACAGACGTCCTCCAACCCTGGAGACACCCATGGTCAGCCATGACTGGGGGGGGGGCTAAGAAAGAGAAAGATGCTTATCAAAAATTACAGAGGGGTCTTGATGAGCTGGGCATTGGGGAGAGGAATGGCTAATGGAGTTTAATTCAAATAAGTGTGAATTTTGGGAGGTCAAAGCCTGATTGGACTATCATAACGCAATGTAGGGCCCTGGAAAGTGTTATAAGGCAGAGTGATCTAGGAGTACAAGTACATGCTTCCCTGAAAATGACATTGTCGGTGGCTTTTGGCACATTGGCCTTCATCAGTCAGGCAAACTAAGTGGAGCAGTACTGCTGTTGAACAAGATGTTGGTGAGGCCACTTGAAGTATAGTGTTCAGTTTTGGTCACCCTGCTAAAGGAAAGATAACACGAAGGTTGGAAAGGGTGCAGAGAAGATTTACGAGGATGCTGCCAGGACTCGAGGGCCTGAGCTTTACAGAGAGTTTGGGCTTGCTCGGAATTTATTTCAAAATAAATTTCCAAAATTGGAGACTGCTTTCTTGAGTATATTCTAACTTTATCTGATCTACAAAAGGACATTGTACTGAGCCTCACATGATTGCCTATGTTGGCTGTACTAGAGCATTTTCTGACTGAAGGATTTGGGCTTAGCTACTAAGTTACTGTTTTTCTCCTCATCATTTGTAGAAAAGGCTACAGAATAAATGTGCTGTTTCCATAATGGCGCTACCAGCATATTCTTGGATCAAAATTCGCACTTCAAGATTTAGCATAATTAGTCATATTCACTCCTTAAATCCTTTAAACCAGTCACATCAACAGGGTTTATTTTAAATCTTCAAGAACCGTAAAAGCTTCATTGTTAGGACATTATAGGTTTCTCACAATCTGCTTAAAAGCATCCAATAAAATAAAAGATGCAAGCACAAAGTAAAAAAGAATATATAACACTAAGCTTGATCATTCACAGGAGGTGGCTAACACCCCTGTAGTTTCTCATTGTATTGTATGTTTAGAGATACAGTGCGGAAACGGACCCTTCTGCCCACCGAGTCTGTGCCGACCAGCGATCCCCGCACACCAACACTATCCTACACACACTAGGGACAATTTACATTTATACAAGGCCAATTAACCCACAAACCTGTACGTCTTTGGAGTGTGGGAGGAAAACAAAGATCTCGGAGAAATCCCATGCAGTCACGGGGACAACGTACAAACTCCGTACAGACAGCGTCCGTAATCGGGATCGAACCCGGGTCTCTGCCACTGAAAGTGATGTAAGGCAGTAACTCTACCGCTACTTCACTGTGCTGCCCTTCTATTCCTTGAACCTGTTGTTGACATTGTCCTGGGGATCTCAGCTGGATTTGGAGTCTCTCCGCTATGTCTCTGGTAATGCTGGCCTTCCCCTTCCTGTGTGATGCTGCCTAATTGTCAGGTGGAGGAGTTTTTTGAGCAGTCCTTGTTCCTGGGATGGCCAGGATCACCTTAGCTGTCACAGTGGCTACAGCGGTAATTCTCATTAACTGATATAATACCTGCCAGTCCCATGTGGCTCTTGTACAAATTCCTAGCGTCACTGAGTGTGCTACGAACTCCTTTGTTCAACATACCCACTGACATCAAAAATATGAGTGTGTATCAAAATCTTGTTTGTATCAAATTCTTTGATGTGTTCTAAAAGAGCACATTAATGAATTGGATTGAACTCTGAGCAGAAAAAAAAAATATCAGTGTGAGTGTATCTTTAAGAAATGAGCGTGCCATGTAGCATGACCTTGATGCATTTTTGCCGTAATTTCTCCCCAGTTTGAAATCAACTGCTTTCAGTAGAGGATGTGTGTGGTTAACAATCTCTGTTCACACTGGTAATAATTGCAGTCGGTCCTGTGATTGTAGTTACAATGCTGCTCCAATGAAGTGACGAGGGAGATTCTTAACCAGTGACTTTTATATTTGCAGTTTGTCTATCCTAGCATTCCACCACAGGAGGGGTGTTGCAGATTAGAGTCCCCAGCACTGAACTTTCCATAGATGTCAGCGATTAACACCCTATAAAATTATATGATAGAAATCCCTGCTGAACACGGTGACTTTTGCAACCCAATTACTGACACGCACTCTTGCCGTACTTAATAGCATCATCACAGGATAACATTGGTTAAACGAAGAAAGTGTTGGATGATATTTAAAACAAATATTAGAGGGGTATTAACCGGGATATGGACCAAACGCGGGCAGGTGGAACTTGTGTAGCTGGGACATGTTAGCCGGTGTGGGCAAGTTGGGCCGAAGGGCCTGTTTCCGCTATGTATCAGTCTATGACTCTAGACTTTAGAAGGCAAAGTTATAGCAGTGGAAACCTCCTGTCATTTTCCAGAGAAGCTTGAGGTAAAGATACTATGTTAAAATTCAATCCTCACTATAATGACTATACGCCAAATTAATTAAGACTTCGGCTCAATCCAGCAGATATAGTTAGAACTAAGCGTTTAATCCATTACATCATGAAAATGTTAGTACATTTTTAATCATTCATAATTAGCACAGCCTAAATCGACTAACATACAGTAATAAAGTGAAAGCAAATTCCCTGCAAACCATTCCAGGCTTTCATTGGATATAGAGTCATAGTCATAGAGTGATACAGTGTGGAAACAGGCCCTTCGGCCCAACTTGCCCACACCGGCCAATATGTCCCAGCTACACTAGTCCCACCTGCCCACGTTTGGGCCATATCCATCCAAACATGTCATATCCATGTGGTAGCAGAATGGTTCGGTTCCACCTAACCAATAACCAGACGTGTGGATTATTGGTCCATGGACAAAATGGGATTTGAATGCAGGTAGCAAATATATTTAGATAAACCATTACCATGTAAACCATAAAAAAAAATCTCATTCCTAATCTTCCTAGTGTGACCTAAATGTGACCCCAGAAGTACTAATGAGGCTGCTGACTCTTAACTTCCTTCTCAATGCGGGGGGGAATTATGGATGAGCAATAAATGCAGCCATTACCAACAAAAGTCATAAACTGTGAACAAAAAAATGTAAAAGATATCAAACAATGAACCAAAGTCAAAATTACAAATTATTTTTGAATACTGATAGATTACAAAACCGCTCTGGAGATTGTCTATATTGCATGCTAAAAGGTTGCAGGTTGTTTTTTAGTCATTCACGCAAGAGGCTTACATCAATCGTAAATTCATAAACCAAAACAAAAATGTCCCTTTGCTACCAAGGAGCACAAAGCATAATTTCACAGTTACAATGTATTTTATATATCTTTAAAACCGCAATAATAGGAGGAGCAGAAACAGATGCCTCTAATCTACAGGGATCAAACAACAACATCTTCCCCTCACCCATGACTGATAACAATGCCAATACTGTCAAAACAAACATATTCCCTATTCCTCCAATTAAATCAATGCTGTCAGAGGAAATATAAAGTCCTGCTGGAGCACTGCAATAAATATAACTCTAAATGATAATGGTTTGATGATGGATGTATATTCACAATTGAACTGCTCTCAAAGCAGCCCAAAATGTATTGTATTACACTTCCTAAAAAAACTTGCTATACAACAGTGAATGTTTAATTTCTTTTCTTGTAGAAATAAACAAAATAAATCCAATATTTAAAGAAAGAGAGTGGAAAGAGAGTGGAAAGAGAATTTCTGGACAGGAATTTACATGAGAAAGATTTCCTTAATGGTCTGAGGATTGACACAAAAATGCTGGAGTAACTCAGCGGGACAGGAAGCATCTCCGTAGAGAAGGAATGGGTGATGTTTCGGGTCGAGGCCCTTCTTGAGTTTTCTTAATAATCTGGCAGATTTAAATATCTTTTAATTTTCTTTTGATAATTTCCCACTCTGCAGTTAGCCTGATTGAGAGGAAAAATGGGGAAATGACAAGCTGAACAGAAACCTTGAAAAGGACATGAGAAATCACAACAGATTTAGGAAGGTCATAGAATGGTTGCAGATAATGAATCACAGTGATGGTTTGGTTTCGGGAATTGGATATTAGGATATTGTGGTGGGATTTGCAATTAGTAGGCGTTCCTATTTTGGAAAGAGTGACAGGGTTAATATTTCATGTCAAAGAGATGCTGCGAATGGTGTACATACATTGGTTAAGAAAGAACTACAGATGCTGGTAAAATCAAAGGTAAATACAAAATGCTGGAGGAACAGCGGGTGAGGCAGCATCTATGGAGAGAAGGAATAGGCGATGTTTCGGGTCGAGACCCTTCTTCGGACTTGGGAATGGTGTACTTCTTCTTGGGGATGGTATACTGGGCAGTTTACTGGGCAAGGGAACGTTGTGAATGGTGTACTGGGCAGCTTATTAGACAAAACAAACCAAACCTTTCCTGTCTCATTTTGTCTGCTAGAATCCATAAGGCTGAAATTAATTATGAAAAATACTAGAATGCATAAAATGGAGGCTAGTAGCCTCTTTGAATGAGATGACCAATTGCTTGAAAAGGTGGGCAGGTGAGTGATTTCCTTCCATTTCTCTCCTTAGCATAAACCCTTTTGTCTCCCTTTCATCGATATCCTTTGCCCAAACAACCCCCTTCCCCCCACCCTCCACCCCCTTCTGAGGTGTGTATTTCCTGTTTTTTTTCCAGGAATCTATTCAAATAGTGGGGGGCAGTGTGGTTGGAAGATTGTCAAATGAGTTTTGTCTTCCAGCATCTCTTCTAACACTTACATGTGTTAGATTATGTTTAAGAGGGAACTGCAGATGCTGGAGAATCGAAGGTTACACAGAAAAGCTGGAGAAACTCAGCGGGTGCAGCAGCATCTATGGAGCGAAGGAAATAGGCAATTCGGGCCGAAACCCGTCCGCTGCTCTAGATGTCAGCAGATCTATATCGGTGAGACCAAGCGGAGGTTGGGCGATCGTTTCGCCGAACACCTCCGCTCGGTCCGCAATAACCAAGCTGACCTCCCGGTGGCTCAGCACTTCAACTCCCCCTCCCACTCCGCCTCCGACCTCTCTGTCCTGGGTCTCCTCCATGGCCACAGCGAGCAGCACCGGAAATTGGAGGAACAGCACCTCATATTCCGTTTGGGGAGTCTGCACCCCGGGGGCATGAACATCGACTTCTCCCAATTCTGTTAGTCCTTGCTGTCTCCTCCCCTTCCTCAGCTCCCCTGCTGTCTCCTCCCACCCTCCAGCCTTCCGGCTACTCCTCCTTTTCCCTTTCTTGTCCCCACCCACCCCCACCCCTGATCAGTCTGAAGAAGGGTTTCGGCCCGAAACGTTGCCTATTTCCTTCGCTCCATAGATGCTGCTGCACCCGCTGAGTTTCTCCAGCTTTTCTGTGTAACCTGTGTTAGATTATACCTGCTCTGTTTACAGCCATTTGCTGATTCCGTCCAGTTATTTTTCTAGGTTATTGGATTGCCATAATCAAGCTCAATTGGTCCACCTTGCTTGATGCTGCTTGCAAATTTGACCGATTTTTATTGAGTTTCTGAATTCAAGCCTTTGTAAATTGGATTCATTTAGAAGGAATTGCTGGGGTAGCAGACGACTGTGTTAAAGGAAATGAGGCAAGGGAGTGTGATTACCAGCTTGTACATGCTGTGAAATATTAGCATAGTGCACCAGTCAGGTAATACTATTAGAAGCTGCTTGCATCCAAAGCAATTCTTTTGTGAAGACTGCTGCAATAATCACAATTGACATGAGGTCAAGCTGACCACGGGAATTTTGTTTTGAATGCAAATGCTCTATAGTAGTACTTAAGATGTCTGGCCTTATGAAGATGAAAATGACTATATCTGAATGACTTATGAATGTACTTGAATAGGAAAAATGCACCATTTCCTCATTCCACACTTGAATTGTTTCCTGAAACATGGTCTGACAGGATCCTTAATCATGTTGCATGCTATGAATATCTGTAAGTAAAGATGGCATATTTCTGATGTAAATTATGTAACTGTGACATAGAAGGAAAGTCAAAGGTTTATTAAAAGCCTCTTTTGGGTTGCCGGGATCCATGGAATTGGAAAGCATTTGGTACGACCTTCATCGATATGATGAAAGTTAAATTCATTATCTCAAACGAATGCAGCCAGCCTGCTTGGTAGCTGTCGTGACGGAGGCAACATTCCTGATCAGATGTTTATAGGCTTCAATATTAGCCTTGAGTGTCATTGAAATTTGGCTGCCTGGAAAGATAACGCATTATAAGTCATCTGCATTAAATGACAACTGAGACTTTGATCTGACGGGACAAAAGGAAAAGCCTGGTGGCTTTATCCTGGCCTAAAGCTGAGTTACGGAATGGAAGGTGGCACAGAAGAAGTGTGAAAAATGCTCGCACCCATATCATTGCACTTTTGAGATTTAGGAGTAGTGTCTGATGATGGTGGAGTACATCAAAGGGCAAACTTAAAATAAGCATCAAACAAATTGTGGAAAGGATGACTGATTCAGGAAGATGGGACTAATACTTGCAACTCTGTCCCAAGTAGACTGAAGGGTGAATTTAGCAGGAATACAAAGCAACTTTCCACCAGAGCTGATACCAATGGCTGGTAATTGCTGTTATATGTGTGTTTTTTGGCTACTTAATTAATAACTAATATTTAAAATAGGTTTTCATTTCATTCTGCAGCAAAATAAAAATATTTGCGACATAATGGTTGAGGTTAAAAATATACAATGGATTTGATAATGCTCATTGGTTTGTGTATGCTTCAGTTTTAGTTTTTTTCAGTTTTTCAAAGCTGCTAGCAAACTTTTGGGTTGTTGATGTTTTTTCTTGCTGTCATAGTGACAGAATAAAGCCAGAAGGAAGTGCCTTAGCATAGGTGCGCCATGAAATTGGTCACATGCAGAACTGATCCTTTTGTTTCCTCAGCAAACGAGATCCTACATGAGCACAATGCAGTTTCAAGCACAATCCTGGCTTCAGGTCGTGACTTCTTGCTCACAAAATAACAAGTGGAGTTTGCACGTGGTGATGATTGACTTTCAATCAGGCCAAGGAGAAAGGATGACACAGGTTGAGTTTCATCTGAAGGTGATGCTTCACGTGATTCTATTCCAAAAGGTTCAGATGCGAATGTTAATAGCACACATCTCAAAGGAAGGCTAATGAGGAAATGCAATAAAATGCTTGGTCCATTAAACACAGGCTGTCAGGCAGGTCTGCCAATGTCAAGGAGAAAGGAGAACACTGACAACGCTCATCCTCCCACTGTCATTCTTCCATTGCTCTTTCAGTTACTGATCAGCCAGATAAGTCTACCACTGCCTTACACATGTTTAAACTATAGAGAGCCATAGAGCTATACGACTCGGAAACAGGCTCTTCAGCCTACCTTGTCCATACCAACCAATATGCCCAATCTAAGCTAGTCCCATTTGCCCATGTTTGGTCCATATCCCCTACACCTTTCCTAACCATGTACTTGCCCAATTATTTTACATGCTGTTATAGTATTTACCTCAACTACCTCCTCTGGCAGCTTGTTCCATATTCACACCACCCTCTGAGTGTTGTGGTCCAGAGTTATAGTCAAGAACTGGGTCTTATTGCATTGAGAGTTGCTCTAGCCATCTGGAGTCTTCTCCTGTAAAAGTCATTACCCTTTCACCATTCACTGGGCTCACTGCAAATTAACAATAAGTAGCAAAGGGATGGTGGAGACAGGTACTAAGGCGTTGCACAATGGTGATTAAGTTATCTATAAAAACTGTATAATATTCATTTATAAATTTAATTTGGATGGTTTATTTTATGGAGGAGACATGCACTAAGGCATTGCTTGAGGATGATTAAATTATCTTTATATTGTATAATAATCTTTTATAAATTTGTGTTGGATGGTTTACTTTATGGTGCCTTTTATTATTTTCCATTGTAGCTCAGTGAGTATCATGGTGATCAATGATTTTGGGAGGGAAGGAGTGGAATTATTAGTGTTTGAAGATTTAGGGGGCTGCACTCAAAGACTGTCATATTCACCTGAGAGGGACCATTTAATGTGTCATCCAACAGTTAGCATTAATAACAATGCAACATGCTCTCAGCATTGCTCAGGTACATCAGCCTAGATATCGGGGTGAGCCTTTAACCTTCATCCATCTGATTCAAAGGCAAAAATACTATGAATACAATGCAGTCTTCTTCAACTGGTACAAACCATCAAATTACATTCACGTTTTAGCTGCCTAACATGTAATTATTGATGAGTGTAGACAGTGGATGTTATCTACATGGAATTTAGTGAAGCATATGACAATGTTTATCATGGTATGTGGGTGCAGATATTTGTCATGTGGGATCTACAGTGTAGTGGTCAATTGGATCCAAAATTGGTTTGGACACAGAAAACAGAGGGTAGCACTAGAATTTAGTTTTACTGACTGGAGGTCTACGTCCAGTGGATTTCTGCAATAATCAGTGCTGGGACTTTATTGTTAGTAACATATATTAGAAAATTGGATGAAAATCTAAGTCTGCTCCAAAAGTTTGCAGATGCAACAAAAATTGGTGGAATTGTGGATAGGGAGGAAGATTGTGAAAGGAAAAAGCATTCTGTACATCAGTTAGAAGTTAGGGCTGTGAAACTGCAGGTGGAGTTTAATCCGGACAAATTAGAGGTGATGCATTTTGAGGGGTCAAATGCAAGAGGAAAGTATACAGTGAATGGCATGATCCCTTTGCGACATAAAAGGCTGGAATCTGGAGAAGAAAATAAACTGCGGGAAGAACACAGCAGGGCAAGCAGCAGCTATGGAGGCAAGAGGGTGGTCATTCATGACTGCATGAGGATTGAGAGAACAGAGTGAAGATAGCCAGCACATAGAAGTGACATGAAGGGAGGTGGAGGAATGTTGGATATATGACAACCGGTGGTGGAGAGTAGAAGGAAAATGGAGACCAAAACTGGGAGGTGATGGGTGGAGCCAGATAAGGTAGGGATAATGGGCAGATGAGACTGAGTAGGGAAGGGGAAGGGCGTAGAAAGGTGAACCAAGGGGGAAGGTTGATAGGCATGTGAAATCAGGTTGAAAGGGTAATGAGTATAGTTAATGAGGGGAGGGACGGAATAGATGAACAAAGGGAGAGAGGACTTGGGTGGACTGGTGGGAGAGGAAAAGGATCACGGGGAGTAGAGGTTGACCTGAAAGTGAAAAATGCAGTTGTCAGCTGCTAAAGCAGAATATGATGCATTGTTCTAGTTTGTATTAAGCCTTAATTTGGTCTTGGAGAAAGTTGAGGAAAGACCTTGGGGGACAGATGATGTACAGAGGGATCTTGGGATGCAAGTCCATAATTCCTGAAAGTGGAGACGCAAGTGGATATGGTGTTAAAGAAGGCGCATCTAGCTTGCCTTCATCAGCCAGAACATTGACTATACAAGTTAGCAAGTCATTTTGTAGCTGAATAAAACTTTGGTTAGTTGACATTTGAAGTACTTTGTGCAGTTCCTGTTGCCAAACTTTATGAAAGATGTGGTGGCTTTGAAGAGGATCCTGAATAATTTCACCAGCATGTTGCTTGTATTGGAGCGCGCAAGTTATAAGGAAAGGTTGAACAAACATGGATTGTTTTCTGTGGAGTATCTGAGGCTGTTGAACAACTCGATAGAAGTGTATGAAATTATGACAGGCATAGATAGGGTGGAAGGTCAGTCTTTTTCCCAAGGTTGAAACATCAGATTCCAGAGGGCATAGTGTAACTTCAGGGTGAGAGGAAAAAGTTTAAAAGAGAGGTGTGAAGCTAGTTTTTCTTTATACAGGGAATGGCAGGAGCCTGGATCATGTTCTAGTTAAGCGGAGTCAGGGGATATGGGGTGAATGCAGGAATGGGGTACTGATTGTGGATGATCAGCCATGATCACATTGAATGGTGGTGCTGGCTCGAAGGGCCGAATGGCCTACTCCTGCACCTATTGTCTATTGTCTATGGTGCCAGGGGAGTGGTAGACGCATTTATGATAGCAACATTTAAAAGGCATTTAGAGGCATATGCATTCCTGCATATATTTTGTTATATGGCACAGGAACAGGCAGAGAATAGAAGGATATGGACCATGTGCAGGCAGATGGGATTACTTTAGATTGCATCTTGATTGACGCAGATATGGTGGGCTGGTGTGCCTGTTCTTGTGCTGCACAATGTTGTGGTCTATGTTCCTTGTGCTGCAATGTGGTTATTTTATTTTCTGTTATCATCCAACCACTAGAGGGAGTTGAAAACAATGCAATCAAAATACCTCTTAAAGAATCAGTGCCTCAGAAGTCATTACCATTTCTCCTCAATGAATGAATGTATGAACACTTTTGTACATAAAATACAAATGAAACATAGAATGCCACACCAAAACTATCTCATTGACAATTTCTTATTTAGAACTTCTGTGCATCCGAGTTCTTGCTTGTGCAAGTGGCACAGTTTAGTATGTACTGGAAATCGGCAGTAGATGGCGATCTCTTTCAGGTGTGACTCTCTCCGTAACGTCAACTTCAGTAGCAGGTGAGGAAACTTCCAGAAAATCCTCACACAAAGCTTGCTACTTACAATGTCCTATTTGGTCTTTATCACGTTTCATTACACAACTATCATCCAGAGAAACCAGACATGAAATTGACCCAGTGCGTTCAATGGTGCATCCTGATATTCACCTTTCTAGTGTGACATCTCAAGGAAATACAAAGATAATCAACATCAAATCTAAATCATGACTCTTTTGGCGTAGAGGTGACCTGTGCAAAAGGGAGGGGTTGCACTTGAACTGGAGGGCACCAATATCCTGGCAGACCGGTTTACAAGTGCTGGATTAACAGGGGTACAGGATCCAATACAGTAGTGAGGCAGGTGGGATTGCTGGAAGTCGATACAGAAGTCAATGACAGCAAGTTCAGTAGACAGGGCGGGCAGCAGCGAGGATAGACTGGGTTGGATTTAATTGCATTTATTTCAATGCAAGATGCCTGACATCCAAGGCGGGTGAACTCAGTGCGCGGATACGTATGTGCGCCTGGGATGCTATAGCCATTAACTAACCTGGTTAAGGAAGGGATAGGACTGTCATCTCAATGGTCCAGGATACAGGTGCTGCAGCCGATATAGAGTCGGGGACAAAAGAGGAGGGGAAGTTGCTTTATTTGTTAAGGAGAATATCACTGCAGTTGCCCAAGATAACATTACTGATGGATCATCCAGTGCGGCTTTATGGGTGGAGCTGACAAATAAAAGGAGGTGGAGGGGGTGATCACTATGTTGGAATTGTACTACAGTGCCCCAAATAATCAATAACCATATACCAATTACAGCACAGAAACAGGCCATCTCGGCCCTTCTAGTCTGTGCCAAACACTTATTCTCCCCTAGTCCCATCTACCTGCACTCAGACCATAACCCTCCATTCCTTTCCCGTCCATATAACTATCCAATTTATTTTTAAATGATAAAATCGAACCTGCCTCCACCACCTCCACTGGAAGCTCATTCCACACAGCTCAATATGCCGGGAGACTAAAGACATCTGAAATGAGTCTGAGGAAGGGTCTGGACCCGAAGCATCATCTATTCCTTTTCTCCAGAGTTACTGCTTGACCCGCCGAGTTACTCCAGCATTTTGTGTCTATCTTCAGTGTAAACCAGCATCTGCAGTTCCTTCCTACATACATTTGTTGACTATTTAGGGGCGTAGTACAATTCCAACAAGGTGATCATCCCCCTTTTACGCTTGTCACAATGGGGGATTTAACATTCCTAGTGTAGATTGGGACTGCCATAGTGTCAAGTGTAAGATGCAAATGACAGGGGTTTGATTTGTAGATGGGTGGAGTTGGTAATTTTACCACTGACTTTCACCTTGCCCTTAAATTCGCTTAGACTATCTCTGATATCTCCCTCCCCTTTATCAATCTCTCTGTATCCATTCAAGAGGTCAGATTATGTACTGACATCTACTACAAACCCCACTGAATCCCACAGTTACCTCAACTACACCTTGTCCCATCTTGCGTCGTGCAAAGATGCATCAGTTTCTCTCAATCTCTTCATCTCCATCTCGTCTATTCCTAAAATGAGGCTTTAGATAAGACATCAAAGATGTTTTCTTTCTCCAATAAACATGGCTTAACAGAGGAGAGCCCTCACCCGTGTCTTCTCTATCTCGAGCAATGCTGCTCTCACTCCCCCCCTCTCTCCAGAGAGAACAAGGATGGAGTTCCCCTGGTTCCCACCTTCCACCCCACCAGCTTCTGGATCCCATATTCTCTGACATTTCTACCACCTTCAACACCATCCCACACCAAGTCACATCTTCTCATCCCTAAGGCTTTCACCTTTCTGTAGAGCCATCTCACTCTGCAATTCCTTGGTTTAGTCTTCACCCCACCTAGGAACAAAACACACCTAACTAGGAAACCTGCGGAAAATTAATGGGAGATGTCTTGAAGACAATTCATATTACGGTTGAAAAGGTGCTGAATGTTCTAAAATTTATGAAGGTGGATATATTTCCAGGGCCTGATCAGGTATATCAAATGATATTGGGAAGGAAAAGAAGAAATTGCAGGAGCCCTGGCTGAGATATGAATCATTGTTAGACATGGGTGATGCACCAGATGTTTGGAGGGTAGTAAATGATGTACCTCCATTTAAGAATCCCTACAAAGAAAAACCTGGTAATTATAGACCAGTAAGTTTAACATCGGCAGAAGAAAAATTATTGGAGAGGATTCTGAGGGAATCATGGATTTGGAAAGACGGGGGCTGATTATGTTGTCAGTATCATGTTGTGCATAGGAGATAGTGTCTCATGAATTTGATTGAGTTGGAAGGGCCATAGACATCATCTATCTGGACTTCAGCAGCCCTTTGGTAAGGTCCCACAACGTAGCCTGTTCTGGATGATAAGATCGTATTGAATTCAGGGAGAGTTAACCAACGGAATACAGAGTTGGTTTAATGGTAGGAAACAGATGGTGGTGGTGGAAAGTTGCTTTTCATACTATTGGATTATGACTAACGGTGTGTCTCAGATCAAAACTGGGATTCTTGCGGCTAGTAGATACACAAAGCTGGAGTAACTCAGTGGGTCAGACGGCATATCTGGTGAAAAGGAATCGGTGACGTGTTGGGTCGAGACCCATTTTCGGTCTTGACACGAAACGTCACCGATCCAGGTAGGTTGTTGTAAGTTGTAGTTGAGCCTTTTCTTTTCCGGAGCTCCGCAAAAGTCGCTGCAGGCAGGCGCCATCTTGCTTAGTAGGATCACAGGTACTGTACCTTGAAACCCCGGGATGACCCCCAGAGCCGACGGGCTGGATCTTCCAGGAACAACGGAGCTGGAGCTGCCGACTTTGAGGGAATCCCCGTTCGTTCCAGCCGTCTGTGAGGGAATCCCCGTTCCAGCGCAGGTCCGCAGAAACAGCAGGTACAGCAAGTACAGTACCTGGAAACAACGGGGAAGCCTCCATTGTGTCCGGAAACGTGGCCGACGGGCAGGACTTCAGGTGAGACTGAAGCGCAGGGGACTTCGGCCCCCTCTCCCTACTATCCTACTGGCTAATGTACAGTCCCTTGAAAACAAAGTGGAGGACTTAAGGGCAAGGCTGCTTTATCAAAGGGAGCTGAGGGAATGCTCTGTGTTCTGTTTCACAGAGACATGGCTCACCCCCAGCTCCCCAGACTCAGCGGTCCAGCCTGAAGGGTTCTCCATCCACTGTATGGACTGTACACTGGCATCTGGGAAAGGGAGAGGAGGGGGCGTCTGCCTCATGGTCAACTCTGCGTGGTGTTCAGACGTGGCAGTCCTGTCCAACTGCTGCTCTCCACACCTTGAACATCTGGCAGTGAAGTGCCGCCCCTTCTACCTCCCAAGAGAATTCACCTCCATCATCCTGACCGCGGTCTACATCCCACCCCAGGCAGACGTCCGTCTGGCACTGGAGGAGCTGCACGCCGTGGTCAACAAACACCAGGCGTCTTACCCCGAGGCATTTACCACCATTGTTGGGGACTTCAATAAGGCGAACCTCAAGAAATCACTCCCCAACTTCCACCAACATGTCTCCTGCTGCACCAGAGGACCCAACACCCTCGACCACTGCTACACCACCATTAAGAATGCCTATCGTTCTATCCCTCACCCTCACTTCGGTAAGTCCGACCATACCGCGGTGCTGCTTCTTCCTGCCTACAGGCAGCAATTGAAGAGCGCACCCCCAGAGGTGAGGACAGTACAGAGCTGGTCAGGGGGGGGGGGAGGGGCAGAAGAACAACTCCAGGACTGTTTGGAGTCTGTAGACTGGGAAATGTTCAAGGACTCGGCAACGGACTTGAACGAATACGCCACAGTCGTTACAGACTTCATAAAGAAATGTGTGGAGGACTGCATCCCTACAAAAACCTTCCGAGTGTTTCCCAATCAGAAACCTTGGATGAACTTTGAGATCCGCACTCTCCTGAAGTCCAGACACAGGGCATTCACCTCCAATGATACAGTGGCCTACATGAAGACCAGATACGACCTTGGTAAGGCCATCAAAAAGGCCAAAAGGGACCTGCTCCAAACTGGAGGACGAGACAGATGTTCGGCAGCTGTGGCAGGACCTGAATGCCATCACGTCCTACAAGGCAAAACCAGGAGGCAGCTCGAATGTTGGTGTAACATCACTCCCTGACGAGCTCAATGCGTTTTACGCACGCTTTGACAGGGAGAATACTGATGTGCCTTCCCGATCCCCCATTCGCTGTGATGGCATTTCAGTCTCAGTCACAGAGGCCGATGTCAGGAAATCCTTCAGAGGGGTGAACCCCCGAAAAGCACCTGGTCCTGATGGTATACCCGGTCGTGTTCTAAAAACCTGTGCGGACCAACTGGCGGGAGTTTTTACGGACATTTTCAACCTCTCACTTCTGAGGTCTGAGGTCCCCACCTGCTTTAAAAGGGCATCAATTATACCGGTGCCCAAGAAGAGTAAGGTGACGTGCCTCAATGACTATCGACCAGTGGCACTAACGCCGGTGGTGATGAAGTGCTTTGAGAGGTTGATCATGGAGCAAATCAACTCCTACCTCGACAAAAACCTGGACCCACTGCAGTTCGCGTACCGCCACAACAGATCAACGGTGGATGCGATCTCGCTGGCCCTCCACTCCGCACTGGACCACTTGGACAACAAAAACTCATATGTCAGGCTGTTATTCATTGATTACAGCTCGGCATTTAACACAATCATCCCCTCCAAACTGGTTACCAAACTCGCAGAACTGGGTCTCTGCGCATCCCTCTGCAACTGGATCCTCGACTTCCTCATTCACAGACCACAGTCTGTTCGTATTGGTGGAAATGTGTCAGCCTCGATAACAATCAGCACGGGAGCACCTCAAGGCTGCGTGCTCAGCCCCCTGCTGTACTCACTCTATATGACTGCGTAGCCAACCATAGTGCGAACTCCATCATCAAGTTCGCTGATGACACCACTGTTGTGGGACGTATCACTGATGGGGATGAGTCAGAATATAGAAGAGAGATCGAGCAACTGTCCATATGGTGCCAGTGCAATAACCTGGCCCTCAACACCAGCAAAACCAAGGAACTGATTGTGGACTTTGGAAGGAGTAGGAGGGGGACCCACAGCCCCATTTATATCAACGGGTCGATGGTTGAAAGGGTCAAGAACTTCAAATTCCTGGGCGTGCACATCTCTGAAGATCTTTCCTGGTCCGAGAACACTAACGCAATTATCAAAAAAGCTCATCAGCGCCTCTACTTCCTGAGAAGATTACGGAGAGTCGGATTGTCAAGGAAGACTCTCTCTAACCTCTACAGGTGCACAGTAGAGAGCATGCTGAATGGTTGCATCGTGGCTTGGTTCAGCAATTTGAGCGCCCTGGAGAGGAAAAGACTACAAAAAGTAGTAAACACTGCCCAGTCCATCATCGGCTCTGACCTTCCTTCCATCGAGGGGATTTATCGCAGTCGCTGCCTCAAAAAGGCTGGCAGTATCATCAAAGACCCACACCATCCTGGCCACACACTCATCTCCCTGCTACCTTCAGGTACAGGAGCCTGAAGACTGCAATAACCAGGTTCAGGAATAGCTACTTCCCCACAGCCATCAGGCTATTAAACCTGGCTCGGACAAAACTCTGATTATTAATAACCACTTTCTGTTATTTGCACTTTACCAGTTTATTTATTCATGTGTGTATATATTTATATCATGGTATATGGACACATTTATCTGTTTTGTAGTAAATGCCTACTATTTTCTGTGTGCTTAAGCAAAGCACGAATTTCATTGGCCTAAAAGGGACACATGACAATAAACTCACTTGAACTTGAACTTGAACTTCTCCAGAGATGCTGACTGACCCGCTGAGTCACTCCAGCTTTTTCTGTCTAACCGCAGCTTAAACCAGCATCTGCAGTTCCTTCCTACACACTCCTTGCAGTTAGTGATCAGGATCTTGATCAGCTGGACAAGTAATCTGAGTATGGCAAATGGAGATTAATTCTGAGGAGTTGTATTTTAGGAAGTCAAATCAAGTCAGGAGCTTGGGAACTGCAGGGTCCTTTTGTATGTTGTAGAGCAGGGGAATCTAAAGATACAATGACATAGACCGCGGTCAGGATAATGGACGTCACATGGTGGATAGGGTGTTGAAGAAAGCTTTTGGCAATCCTACCTTCATCACTCAGGGAATTTGACACATTATGTTACAGATGTATAATGAGTTCTCCAAGTGTACTTGGAGCATTGAGATCTGTTTTAAACACACTACTAAAGGAAATATGCCATTAAAATGGAAAGATTAGAGAAGATTTACAAGAATTTTGTCCGGAAACGAGGGCCTGAGCTAAAGGGAGAGGTTGGGCAGGCTATGACTTTATTCCTTAAAGCCCAGGGGGCTGATGGATGATCTTATAGAATCATGAAGGGAATATATAGTGTGAATGCACAGTCTTTTACCCAGGGTGGGGGATTCAAGCACTACAGGGCATATGTCTATGGTGAGGGGGAAAGATTTAAACAGAATCTGAGCGGCAACTTTTTCACAGTGTGGGTATATGGAATGAGATGCCAGGTGAGATAGTGAAAGCAGGTATAAAAATATTTAAAAGTCATTTGCAGAAGAATATGTTGATATTGATAGGAAAGGTTTAGAGGAATATGGGCCCGGCACTGACGAATAGGACAAGCTTGGACGGGGGGCATCCTGGAGTGGACAAGTTGAGCCTAAATGTTGGTTTCCGTGCTGTATGTCTCAGCACAGACCTGCACTAGGGTCTGCTTTCAACAATTCCTAATAGAATTTAATACGATTGCCCGTGTGCAGACACCCATCCTGCTGGTGTGTGTGTGTGTGTGTGTGTGTGTGTGTGTGTGTGTGTGTGTGTGTGTGTGTGTGTGTGTGTGTGTGTGTGTGTGTGTGTGTGTGTGTGTGTGTGTGTGTGTGTGTGTGTGTGTGTGTGTGTGTGTGTGTGTGTGTGTGTGTGTGTTGTGTGTGTGTGTGTGTTGTGTGTGTGTGTGAAAATGTGTGTGTGTGAATGTGTGTGTGTGTATGTGGGAATATGCATGTGTGTGTGTGAATATGTGTGTGTGTGTGAATCTGCGTGTGTGTATGACAAGGTGTGTATGTGTGTGTGTTTGTGTGAGTGTGTGTGTGTGTGTGTGTGTGTGTGTGTGTGTGTGTGTGTGTGAATGTGTGTGTGTGTGTGTGTGTGAGTGTGTGAGTGTGTATGTGTGTGTGAGAGTGTGTGAGTTTGTGAGTGTATGACTGTGAGAGTCTGTGTTTTTGCACCCCAGCAGTGTAATCAGTAACAAACAACTTTTTTTCAACTTGTCAATGTGTGTGTTATGTGTGTGTGTGTGTATGTGTGTGTGAGTGTTTGTGTGTGTGTGTGTGTGAGTGTGTGAGTGTGTGTGTGTGTATGTGTGTGTGTGTGTGTGTGTGTGTGTGTGTGTGTGTGTGTGTGTGTGTGTGTGTGTGTGTGTGTGTGTGTGTGTGTGTGTGTGTGTGTGTGTGAGTGTGTGTGTGCGTGTGTGTGTGTGAGTGTGAGTGTGTGAGTGTGTGTGTGTGTGTGTGTGTGTGTGTGTGTGTGTGTGTGTGTGTGTGTGTGTGTGTGTGTGTGTGTGTGTGTGTGTGTGTGTGTGTGTGTGTGTGTGTGTGTGTGTGTGTGTGTGTGTGGGTGAGTGAGTGTATGAGTTTGTGAGTCTGTGTGTTTTGCACCCCAGCAGTGTAATTAGTAACAAACAACTTCTCAAAGACGTTTGACTTTGTATGTTATTTGGACCCTGTAAAATTGCCTCTTATGTGCAGGGGAATATGTAAGAAAGTGGAATAGGAGAACTAGTGAGAATGGATGATCAATGTTCAGTGTGGACTCAGTAAACCAAAGGGCCTGGTTCATTGTTGTATCTCTAAGCTAAAAGATAGCAAATTTAGCACCAATGTCCATCATTTGCTTTAATTGTCCACAACTGTGCACAACTCATTTAAGAAAAGATAGTTCTTAACAGAAATTATTCCTAGAATCGACACTTTCTACTTGGAATGTGCATCTGGCACTTGCCTGATCACTATTCTCATAAAATGGACCTGCAGAATCCACATCTATATTCAACCAAGGATTATTCAGCCAGGCCCTGAGGCTGCGGAGAGCCATTGGTTGATTCTTGAGATGCTCTTGACATTGTTGAGATGCGTTTAGTGTAGTCCTATCTCAAATATCCCATGCCTCCAGGCATGCATGATCAGAGGTACACAGAGGAATGGTTCTTCATTCAACTTCTCAGAATAACTGATATCCTTGTGCTGGAAAATAACTCTGATCCCCACAGAACTCCACACTGTATCCGGGCACTTGGAATACCTGACCATGTTTGTCATCTCTTAACAATGAGTCATCTTTGCATTCTCTTTCCTGTCTGTGTTGGATTTGTTCATACGAGGATGGGGTCATGTTTGGATTATGTCAGGAACAGACAGTCCGGTTGTGATTTCCATACTGTATTCCTGCAGTGAACCAATCTCACCCAATTCTGCGATCACATATGGAAGTATACTAACTGGTTGTTGATTTAGCACATCTACACTATGATTGTACTGAACAGATTTGTACCATAGAATGTACTCACACGGCCATTGTTAATGACCATCCCTGCACTCTGACAGAGGACGTCTGAGATATAACCTGGATTCACCAACATATCTTCAGAAGTGTAAGGTCAAGTCAAGTCAAGTCAAGTCACATTTATTTATAGAGCACATTTAAAAAACAACTCTTGTTGGCCAAAGTGCTTTACATTTGTTATAAGAATAGTATAAACAAACAAACTACATACATATATACATATAGCCCTCGCTCAGTGGACGTCAGGAAAGGCTTGGGAGTATAGATAAGCTTTTAGTCTTGACTTAAAGGAGTTGATGGAGGGGGCAGTTCTGATGGGAAAGGGGATGCTGTTCCACAGTCTAGGAAAAAACTCATAGCTCCACAATACAATTTCATATTCAGCTAAGGGCTACACAGTGGTGCAGCGGTAGAGTTGCTGCTTTACAGCGCTTGCAGCGCCGGAGACCCTTTACCCGACTACAGGTGCTGTCTGTACGGAGTTTGTACGTTCTCCTCGTGACCGCGTGGGTTTTTTCTGATATCCGCAGTTTCCTCACACACTCCAAAGACATACAGGTTTGTAGGTTAATTGACTTGGTGTATGTGTAAATTGTTCCTAGTGTGTGTGGAAGAGCCATCCTGGGGAACGGCTGCTAACCAGCAGCTGTCCGTTCAATTCACTTTTTTAAATTAGTTTTTAGTGAATTTTGTCCCATGTTTGTTGGGGAATTTGACTTTTTTATGTGGGGGGGAAGGGGGAAACTATTTTCTAGGTCCCTACCTGGTCGGTGAGGCAGCTTTTTCCCCGGGCTGCACCGTCGACCCGTCCTTGCGGCCTACCAGCGGGAGTGGAGCGGCGTTTTCCTGGCGGGGACCGCCCAGCACCTTCAGCTTCGGTGGCGGCACAGCGCTGGAGCGCTATCGCGGAGCGGAGCGGGCGATGCCTTGCCTGGGTCGCCGCGCTGGGTCGCCGCGCTGGAGCTCCGGTATGCTGAGACCGCCGTGATCAACACCGTCGAGCTGCGGGACTGTGGAGCGGCCAGCCGCGGGCGGCGGCGCCGACTTTAACATCGGGAGCCTCGGAGCACCAACCGACGCGGCCCTGTCGGCTTCGGAATGCCACGGACTCCGGTAGGGAATCAGCCGTTCCAGCCATCCCAGCCGCTGTGAGGACTCTCCCAACGCCGGAGCAACACCACCCGGCGAGAACGGCCAGGAACATCGGGCCTCCGTAGAGGCAACTGTGGAGGCCTCAATAGGCCTGACTATGGGAGAACTGGGGATGGGGACTGGACATTGTGCCTTCCCCCACAGTGGTAACCATTGTGGGGGGATGTTTTTTTGTGTGTAAATGATTATTTTATTCTGTGTCCAAGATGGCTGCCGGAAGGGAGAGTGGACGCTGGCGCGCTTTAGCTGCCGCTGCTCTCTCTTCATATTGTGTTTTTGATTTTTGTCTTTGGATTGAATTCTGTCTCTAATTTGTGTACTGGTGATGTGTTTACTATTTATTTCATTCCGCTTACATGTTTTTACTCAATTTGCTAAATTTTGTAAGGTGTCCTTGAGACTCTTGAAAGGCGCCCATAAATAAAATGTATTATTATTATTAGGATAGTGTTAATGTGCGGGGATCACTGGTCGGCATGGACTTGGTGGGCTGAAGGGCCTGTTCCGCGCTATATCTTTAAACTAAAGTAAAGTACAGATGACCTCTAGCCCTCTTATACTACTGTAGGTATTGTTTAACTGTTTTAACAAGGGGCATTGATGGAAGAAAAAGGTTGCTCATCTCCATTCTCCATTCCCCATCAACCGTGTGAGGTGCTGCACTAGATCAGAATGAACAAAAATCACTGATCTCACCAGCAAATGCTGTCGCTGGTTCTTGTTTATTCCGATCCAGTGAATTATAAATATTTCAAATATCATAAATATAAATTTCTTTATTCACTTGATGTTCTCCTGTGATGCAGTAACTCAAATGGAGGCCCCAGAATTACTTGAAGATGGCAAAATATCACCCATAGTAATTGGCTTTCAACCTTGCCAGGTAGCACAGAAGCGTTCCTGACCCGAGAAGGGTCCCGAACCAATACGTCACCCATCCATTTTCTCCAGAGATGCTGCCTGACCCACTGAGTTACTCCAGCACTTTGCGTCTGCCTTCGGATGCATTCAGCCTTGCTTTGTCATGGTTTCCAACTTGGATGGTCATTCAGCTTCTAACCTCTAACCAAGTTAGCATAAGAGACACTCAAATATAATCTTGCTTCTCTATTGTCGATGAACATCTTTTAAACTCTCTTTGTGTTCAGGAGCTGTCTTTCAAGTCTTCAAGTCAACAAGATGACGTCTGATAGTCTACAACACATTGCAGATCTTGTAGCAAGTTATCTAATGCCCTCTGGAAAATGTCCAGACCTGATGCTATCCCCAATGAAGGTTTGTTGTGGAGACACAATGTTTTGCTGGAATCGTAAGCAAAAAATAAAATAAATCTTAAGCACAAGTTCACGTGCTGGAGGACGTCATTACGTCAGGCAGCATCTGTGGGGGGAATGGACAGATGACATTTCAGATCACCACCCTTTTTTAGGCCAAGGGAATAATGGGGAGAATGCTGGCAAACTGGTGGGTGTAGGGCAAACCTTGTTTAGATAGGTGGATACAGGTGAGCAGGGTTGATTAATAGATGGGTTGAGTTAGCGACAAAGGTGAGTTAGTGAAAAGGAGACAGAAGGTCAGATAAGGAAAGAAGATGAGGAGTGAAATGTAAAATTTGTTACAAGGGTATACTCCAATGTAATTATTATTTCTGAGCATTGCTTTGAAACATTGTCTCTGATTCTTTTTTTTTGAGTTTGCCTCAATTACATTATGACATAGTACAAGTAAACATGGTCCCAATTTGATTACAACACTTGAACCAAGTCATAGATACATAGAAAATAGGTGCAGGAGTAGGCCATTCGGCCCTTTGAACCAGCATCGTAATTCAATGTGATCATGGTTGATCATCCACAATCAGCAGCCCATTCCTGCCTACTCCCCATATCCCTTGATTCCGCTAGCCCTAAGAGCTCTATCTTAACTCTCTTTTGAATTCATCCAGTGAATTGGCCTCCACTGCCTTCTGAGGCAGAGAATTCCACAAATTCACAACTCTCTGGGTGATACAAATATGTGGAAAGATTGGAAGACTTTCTGCTGCAGATGACATTACCGAAGGAAGACAGGGGAGCTGTTGGTAAAGATGTGACTTAGCTAGAGTTGTGGTGGTCTTCACCACTGAAATAACTGGTGCAGTTTAAGCAGGAATCCCGGCTGCTTCCATGGTACCTGTATCCTGTAGTTTGTTCAGTTTTCTGCCAAACTTTTCATACTGCAAGGTACTGATCATGATTTGATAAACCAAGTTGTGTCATCTTCCTTCAAGCAAAATTTAGCTTCTGATTTCATCACCAAACACCTCAATGTACTTGTTTAGTAAAATTGATATAAAAAGTGACTTCCTGCCTCAGGCCTCTCACCAATCTGGCTTTATCTTTTATGGTCTGTTCTGACCTTTCAAGTTTGAAACAAAAACATAAAATGCAGAAACATTTGGCAGGTCTGGAGCAATGTGGAAAGAGAAACAGAGAATATTTCGCACTGCCAGGGACTTCTAAGCATATAACCATATAACAGTTACAGCATGGAAACTGGCCATCTCGGCCCTACAAGTCCGTGCCGAACAACTTTTTTTCCCCTTAGCCCCACCTGATCAGATCCTGGACTTGGAATTATTGGACTTGGACTTGGAACAAACAAGTGAAGTGGCTTTGGTTCACCATCATTTGTCTCACGTTGACCTATCACGTTGCTAATGCCCTGATACTTTCCCCAGTTCAGGTATGAGGGATAACAGATAATTTCCTGAACTTCAAAGTAATGTTTGGCCAAAGTTGTTTAAGTGTCCTGCTCACATATCACTGATGCTGCAGACATTAGTGTCAAATTTACACTATTTCCTTCAGTGCATACTGATGTATGCAAAGGCAGTAATATACAATGTGAATAACCTATACAATCCATTTTGGTCATTGCTATCTTCATGTGTACAATGCCCCTTACATCCCCATTCACACCATCTTTTCTAATTTGCTTGGTCTAGCTTAGGACTCAAACAATCTATTGACAGATGTTTCTTGACAACACAATTATGATGTGCTTGTCCTTTGTGACTGTAATCTTGTTGCTTCATGTCACATGTTGTCACAATGATAACGTCAATCAGTTCAAGCGGTTCCTCGTTGTTCCCCAAACATGCAGTAGAGCTCCGCCTGAACTGGAAAACAATCATTTGTTGATGGGTGACGCTGCAAATGGTGTGCTCACTTCACCATTATATCCATAGGTAGGAATTATCAACTCACTGCTTCAAATTCAATTTCCTCTCCCTGAGCTAAAACTGTTGAGAAATCAAACCTGGAATTTCACACCGCACATGATCACACAAAAAATTGTCCATCCTTGTGATGTTTGGCAATTGCCTTAAATTTGTTGCCAAGTCTGCAATAGAGCCTCGACCTGAAATGTCACCAATTCATTTTCTCTGAGGATGCTGTCTGACCGGCTGAGTTACTCCAGCTTTATGTGTCTATCTGCAATAGGATCATCTGGGGGTGGAAGATTGCAACTTTCACGTGGTCCGCCCTGTTTCGACTAATGCAATCAACTCGGTGCACAAACGGAAGATCAAATAGAACAAGTTGTCCTACAACTTTATGCTGTGTGCGCCACACGAAAGAAGAAGAAGAGGGTTATCTGGATTCCGGTTGCTGATGTTAAACCGTTACTGGTGCGCTACAGGACCATGGGCCTCCTGCTCTTCATTATTTTACCCGTATGTTCAAATGACGTCTCATGGTTAGGCCGGAGCCTGTGAAGATTTTAACTAACATGTCTTGTATACTTAAATGCATAAGCTTAAAAGCTCCACTGTTTTCCTTCTGCAATATCATCTAAAGCAAAAAAAGTCTTCCTTCGTTGCATATGTTCATGATTTAATCCAACTATTGGAAGATTCTGAAGAGCCAGTTGTAACCACCCTGACTTGATCTTCATCATAATGTAGTCCGCAGTCTGTTAAATCAAACGTGATCTCAGTAAACCGTGCAGTTCCACAAGCTCCAAAGAAAAAAAGAACAAAATTCACAAAAAGGTTGATTAGACATTATTTTCGGAAAGACAAACGTTAGTCTTAATGAATAGTTATTTGCTTCTGTATGAAGAAAGCTTTTCAGGGAAGCCTGCTTGACCTTAGTTTGTTTTCTAGCAAGCTGGTAGAAATGATGTTCCCTTTTTTCTATTTTGTGCTGCATAGTTAATTTACTATCTACAAGACAAGTAGGCACTGAAGGCATCTACAGATAGAATGAGACAGTGGGTAGACAAATTGCATGTTATCTTCAGCACAGAGAAGGCAAAATCAATATTGTTGTCCTGAAGCTATTCAGAAATATTGATCACGATGTTACCCAAGCTCTCCTTCCATCAGAGTACCTAACTTGTTCAATTAGTACCATTCAGCATCTTGCCTTAGTAATCACTTCGAAACTCTGCTTTATTAAGCAAATGGCACAGAGAATTGGGAAAAGTTTCTAAAAGATTAAACACAAATCTGCTTATTGACATTGTTAACTTTAGTGCTTTACAAAGTCTGCACTTGGCTGAGTGGCAGTTCAATTCACACCCCAGACTTCAATCAAAATCCGACTGAACGAGATGGCTCATTCCATGCCAGATTGTAAGATCACAGAAGCAAAGCCTGATTGTCAATCCTCTGTATGGTTATTGTGAAGAAGATCCATGGGGTTTGATCCTGGTGGTAAATCTTCCCTGACATTGCAGAATCTCGGCATCTCCTTCCAGCCTGAGGAGCATGAATTCCCAGCTGATGCTGAATGTCAGACAAGCAACATGACAAACCCAATGTAGTGGAAGCACACCGATATACTACATTAACACGCAATCCTCCTCACACATCAGTGAATTGATTCGGCAAGTAAGTGAGAAACACAGACACAGGGGGTTGCAGTGTTGTGTTAAGTCTCAGTATATTTTCATTCAGCTGGTTTCAGCCATTGTGGCAACAGTTGGTTTGAAGAACTAAATGTCGGCTGGCCGCAAATTTGCTTTTCATTCACTATTTATGTCCTGAATAGTTTAGGTTTTGGCTGGCTCCCTTGCCATCTATACTATCTTTGAATCATAAAGGTCTCCAGAGGCATCAACAAAAAAAATTACCTAGAACTTAGGAGTCAGGATCTAGAAGAGTACAGTACAGGAACAGGTTGTTCAGCTCATAATGTCCATGCAAAACATTTTTATTAGAAGTAAGTACAAAAGTGTAGTTCATAAGTATCTAATACATAATGAGATAATACAGTTCATGTATAACTTCTAGTTTCAAATTTAGCAGATTAGAATAGAAAATGAGACGTCAAGATAGAGAAGAAAAGAATATCATAAGCCGTAGTGATAGTGTTAGTTTGTGAGATAGTAAAGAAAGCCCAAGGAAAAGGTAGAAGGGGATAGAGTAGAAAAAGGAGAAGAGAAAGAAAAATAAATAGAGAGACAGAAAGGAAATAAACATAAAGAGATTGAGATTCAGATTCAGATTCAGATTCAATTTTAATTGTCATTGTCAGTGTACAGTACAGAGACAATGAAATGCATTTAGCATCTCCCTGGAAGAGCGACATAGCAAATGATTTGAATAAATAATAATAAGTGTCCGGGGGGGGTGGTGATTGGCAGTCGCCGAGGTACGTTGTTGAGTAGAGTGACAGCCGCCGGGAAGAAGCTGTTCCTCGACCTGCTGGTTCGGCAACGGAGAGACCTGTAGCGCCTCCCGGATGGTAGGAGGTTAAACAGTCCATGGTTGGGGTGAGAGCAGTCCTTGGCGATGCTGAGCGCCCTCCGCAGACAACGCTTGCTTTGGACAGACTCAATGGAGGGGAGCGAGGAACCGGTGATGCGTTGGGCAATTTTCACCACCCTCTGCAATGCCTTCCGATCGGAGACAGAGCATTTGCTATACCATACTGTGATGCAGTTGGTAAGGATATACCAGTTGGTAAAGAGAGGTATACCTATTTAATATCTTTATCCACCCTTCACCCGGTTCTGAAACGTTTAATTTCTAAGGTTGTTGCACCATATACTTGTAAAAAGTCGATAAAAGAAGACCAAATCACTAAGAATTGGTCTGATTTGCATAAGAGGAGGAGTCTCATTTCTTCAAGATGTAACATTTCAGACATATTTGTAATCCACATTTTGAGCGTTGGTGTGGCTGTGTTTTTCCAAAATTTAAGTATGAGTTTTTTTGCCGTTATTAAGCCAAAGTTAAGAAGAGATTTTTGAGACGTAGTTAGTTTACATCCGTCTTCCATTGATCAGAAGATAATCAGTTCTATATTGGGGTTCAGTTTTGTGTTAAATAGTTTTGTAAAAGTTCCAAAATTTTAATTCCAGAATTTATGACGTTTTGTACAGGAGACAAAAGAGTGTATTATAGTGGCATTTTGAGATGCATATTTGCCACAGATGGGAGAGACATTTGGAAACATGTTATTCAGTCTAGTTTTCGAGTAATATAGTCTATGTAAAATCTTAAATTGAATTAAATTATGTCTTACATTAATCGAACATTTGTGTACATATAGCACGTGTTTTTCCCATCTGTCTTTTTGAATTTTTATCAGTAATTCTCGTTCCCAATCCATTCTAATTGCCTCTGTTGAAGGTATTTCTATATTTAAAATAATATTATATAAATATGATATTATATTACTTGAGTCTGCCTTTCTATTCATTTCTTCATCTAATAAATCTGAGGTTTGAGATTGATATCCTTATATGTATTTTTTCAAGTAGTCTCGAACTTGAAGGTATTTGAAATATTGATTACCTGTGTTAAACGTGATGCCAAGTTAAACTTAACTCCTCTGCCTGCACGTGATTCAAATCATCCATTCCCTGTATTTCCATGTGCTTATCTAAAGGCCTCTTAGATGCCACTATCATATCTGCCTCCACCATCACCTCGCCCAAAGTAGGAGATGCTTTCAGACGGGATTAAATTGTGGCATTGTGTGCTTTCACATTGCCGTAAGAAACCTCAAGGCATTGGTTCAAAGATGAGGACAGCATTATTGCTGGTGTCCTGGACAAAGTGCATCTCTCATCAATAGTCACTTAGCTGTTTGAGCTGCTACTTCAAAGGTCCAGTTACATGGGTTTGAATCTGACACGTACTCCTGTGTGAGTGGAATTCTCCTGTTCTCACTGTGACTGCATGGATTTCCTCTGGATGCTCTGATATCCACCCTCATCCCAGAGATATGGGTGGTTAGGCCTATTAACCATTAATTAAATCTAGCATGTAGGTGAGTGGTAGAATCTAAGGAAGGTTAATGAGAAGGTGGGGAGAATAAAGTAGGATTTGTGTAAGTGGGTGGTTAGTGTGGTCGTGTTGGGCCAAAGGGCCTCTTTACATGTTGTATCTCCTTGGGGACTGTTATATTGATTTGAAACTAAATGTTATAACATGCAAATTAAGTACATCATGTAATGACTGTTGATGTGGAGAGGATGATTCCACTAGTGGGAGAGTCTAGGACTAGAGGTCATAGTCTCAGAATGAAAGGACATTATTTTCGGAAGATGAGGATTATTTTTTTTAGTCAGTGAGTGGTGAATCTGTGGAATCCTTTGCCACAGAAGGCTGTGGAGGCCAAGTTAGTGGATACTTTATGGCAGAGATAGATTGATTCTTGATTAGTACATGTGTCAAAGGTTATGGGGAGAAGGCAGGAGAATGGTGTTAGGAGGAAGAGATAGATCGGCCATGATTGAATGGCGGAGTAGACTTGATGGGCCGAATGACCTAATTCTACTATCACTTATGACCTTATGACTTTATTACCTTAAGTAATGTGATCTAGAAAGTAGGAACAGATGCAGAATGAGATGCTTGTAGAAAACATTTATAGTGGAACCATTAAACAAGAACGACAACACAAATTGCTCTCCGTTCTTTATTTTATACTTGGATTATACTAAGACAACAAAACATAACAGATTGCAAAATATATGTTCAGAGGTCTTAATGCAGGAGTAATGATCATGGTGCAGCACGGATCCATGAAGGCATTTTACAAATACCAACTATTTGGTCTTCAGTAGAATACCTCAGAAGCATGGTTATAAAGACTGGTTTTGTGGTTGAAAGTGGGATGGGGTTGATGTAAACAGCTCAGCCAAACAAGCTTGATAGTGAGGAACAGCTAAGGGAACAAAATGTTACATTTAGTGCATCGGTGAACAAAAACAAATGTCAATAATTAAATGTGAATTTTGGGAAAGCAGAATGCAGTCAGTGCAACACTTTAGTGACTAAATTTATGAATATGAAAAATATAAAATTTGGTTTCTAAGGATGGAAATGAAGACATATTTTTGTTTGGTTTGCATACTGTGAGTCTTCAATGGTATTCAGATCTGTTTTTGAAGTTGTGGTTCTGAAAAAGTTATCTGATACAAGGGTGAGGAATGGTTCTAGTTCAATGGTTCCTCCGTCGAAATGTTCACACCCGCCATACTCTACACTCAAATTGATCTCTGCAAATTACAAAAGCTGCAGTTCGTTTTGGAGACCCTTTTTTGATGCAATGATACTAAAAGTAATGGTTGGGAATCTTTTACATTCTTTGGTGGAGAATATGTTTTCAGATGTTTTGAAATAATTGCACTGAATCATGGAAGAATTTATTCTTTACAATGGGTAATGTTTGGGCAAGGGCTGAAATTCTGAAACCAGCCCTATTTAGAGTACAATGTGTGCCCTGCTGTTGATTGCATCTGCCATTGGAGGTTCATGGAGATTAAGATGCAACATGAATGGCGGCCTTGTGTTAATCTTTTTGTCTTTAATACAAAAATACAAGGAAGCTGAAAAATATAGAATGAATGGAAAACGGATAATATGAGGGTGAATTAGTAGCTAACATTAAAGGCATACAAAATACTTAGAAATTTAGAAATATATAAGCAGTAAAATATTTTTAAGGGATATATGAGGTTAGTAATGAATCAGAAAAGGAACAGCAGGCATAACTTCAGCATGAAATATATTTTACATCTTTGTTTAAAAATGGCGTTGTCAATTAGTTAATGGGAGCTATATTGGATGGATAAACATAACCAAAGAGGTGATTATTAAATGGTTGGCTCTACAGAATGAGGCACACTTGATTGCAGAGGGTGGACATTCTGAAGGCTCTCTATGTAGTCTTTCAATCTCACAATGGAATGTAATCCATTTGTCAGAAGACTGGAGGATTACAAAGCAGAAAGGCTAAATCTAACAACTATTAATCAGGCAGCATGATGGTTTCATTTATTTACTCATATTTCGGGATGTGCGCAAAGTCAGCATTTATTTCACAGCCCAACAGTATTGAGAAGATAATTGCTAACAGCCTTGTTGAATCATTGCATTTGTTCTTATGAAGAAACCCAACAGTGGTATTGTGAGGGAGTTCCAATTTAGACCCAACAATGATAAATGTCAATATCAGGATTGTGTGTAATTTGGGGGTGATTGAAGGAGGAGGAAGTGATGTTCCCCTGCAGGAAGTGATGCTTGCTACCTTTGCCCTCCTTGATGGTTGAAGTCATGTGACTTGAGTAGCAGTGGAGTAATAGATATGGTGTTTCCAAATAGGAGATGAATAAAAACTCCTTTAACAGATGTCGCCTTATCTGCTGCATATTCTCAGCATTCTTGGTTCTATTTCCGATTTTCACCATTTGCAGTGTTTGAAATCTCTCAATTCCCTTCAATCTTCTCCCTTCACTTACATCTCTTCAGGAAACGATGAACCTTCACCAGCCTCTTTCAGCTCTCGCAACTGAAACCTAAGTTATTCAGTTTCTCTTGGTCTCCATTTATTTTCACAAATGTTCCCATTGATCTCTCCACCCCTCCCTTGCCCTGAGACAAGCCTCTTTGAGATCCAACTTTTCCCTGTTGTGATGTGCAAAATTGACCAGGAATGTCAAATCTATCTCTTTCCCTGAAAATGCTGCCTGACCCGCTGACTATTTAAGAAAGAACTGCAGGTGCTGGAAAAATCAAAGGTAGATGAAAAATGCTGGAGAAACTCAGCGGGTGAGGCAGCATCTATGGAGAGAAGGAATTGGCAACATTTCGGGTCACAACCCTTCTTCGCCAATTCCTTCTCTCCATAGATGCTGCCTCACCCCTGAATATTTAGTTTAGTTTATTGTCACACATGTTGAGGTACAGTTAATAGCATTTTCATCAGCATAAAACTATACGATTACAATCAGGCCATCCACAGGGTACGGATTTCAACCTCTTGGTTTTTATTTCAGGTTACCAGCATCTGCAGATGTATTCATTCTTTGATTCCCAGATGTGACTGAAATATGGATTGTTATTGCTGAAAGAGCTGAGAGTGGTTGATTATAGGATACTGCACGAACAAACTACATGGATGGCACAGTGGTACAGCTGGTCGAGGAGCAGTCTCACAGCACCAGAGCCGCGGGGCTGAACCTGACCACAAGTGCTGCCTGTGTGGAGTTTGCACTTTTCCCCTGTGACCGCATGGGTTCCCCATGGGGCTCCAGTTTCCATTCACATCACCAAGACGTGCGGGTTTGTAGGTTGATTGGTCTCTCTAAATTGCCTCTAGTGTGTAGAAAATGGATTGAAAGTGGGATAACATAGAACAAATGTGAATGAATAGACACAAAAAGCTGCAGTAACTCAGTGAGTAAGACAGCATCTCTGGAGGAAAGGATTACATGACGTTTTGGGTCGAGACCCTTTTTCAGGGGAGAATGGATGATTGATAGTTGGCATGAAGATAATGGCTGTAAAAAAATTGCATCTAATACACAAAAATTGAGCCTTTGGAATAGTTGAATGCCGTTGTCAGCAGAAGGTCAGGAGTGTCAATTAATTTTTAATTTTTCTCATTAAGCCAACCTATCTCCATTGTATTTAAAAAATAAATGGATGCTGATATACGGTGGGCCAAAGGACCTGTTTCCATGCTGTATATTTAAACTAAACTCCTGCAACAATACTGTGGGGCTGCGATAACTGCCCTTCAACAAACACAGCCATCATTCTTTTTTGAGCTATGACTCCAGCCATTGGTGTGTTTCCTCTTGATTCACATTAACGTCACCTCCAGTTGCTGGGAAATCATCCAGAGATTATAATCTCGACAAATAAATTGTCACATTGTTAGATAAGGAGAAAGAAATGAAGATCAGTGTTAATTTATTAAAGACAAATGCCTGATTTAATAATGCAGGAATTATTTGATAAGGTTTTCATGGACTGGCTTAAATACAACATAATAAGTATGTTATTGCATTGAAAATCTGTGGGATTCTATAGGACAGAACATAGAGAGAAGTGTGCTGTTTTTGTTTCTGACTTGAGACTTCAGGCAGTGGTCTAAGCCAGAGATTGATATCACACTGAGATTGTCAGCTACAAGGGTGAACTAGACTTGGACACATAGGCATCATCTCAAAGTCTGCAGAAGACATGAAATTCAGAAATATAATGAGGAGGCTGGGGATATAGTTCAGAAGACATGGGCAGACACAGGGCAGATGAAATTTGACAGAGGCACCTGGTACGGGTGTTAGAGATTATGGGGAGAATGCAGGAGAATGGGATAGGGAGAGATAGATCAGCCATGATTAAATGGCAGAGTAGATTTGATGGGCCGAATGGCCTAATTCTGCTCCTATCACTTATGACCTGTGACATTTCAGTGAGAAGAATAAGAAGAAGCAAAAGAAAAACAAGATAGTGCAGATTTAATGGGGGTTCCTTTGGGTATCCAAACATTCTGGTGAGTTTATTGACCTTTAACCAGAGGACATGCAGCTGAGGAAATTGGCAGAAGAAGCAGAGATGACAGAAGACATTTATCATGCATGGATTTGTTGTGACTCAGAGTGCACTATTGAAAGGTTGTGGTAAATTCAATAGTAACTTTCAAAAGAGAATTGTATATATGAGGTGGAAATTACATTACAATGAGAACAGCAGGGGAGAGGCCTAATTGGATAACCCCACCAAAAAACTGGCGGCAGCAAGTTAAACAAAACAATCTCCTTCTGTGCTGCATCATTCAATGATTGCAACTTAAAAACTGGTTTCAGCTTTACTGCTAAGGCATTGCAAACCCTGGTACGCCTGACGATGTTATTATCTTCTCCTCTTCATGCAAATTTCCATATCTCTACATTTTTTAATCACAATTTTACATGAAGTAAGCATTGGGTGCTAAAACCCATTGAATATACCAGCATCCATTTATTTTTTAAATACAATGGTGATAGGTTGGCTTAATGAGAAGAATTAATCAAATAATTGACACTCCTGACCTTCGGCTGACAACAGCATTCAACTATTCCAAAGGCTCAATTTTTGTGTATTAGATGCAAATCTTTTACAGCCATTATCTTCATCCATGTGAAGGATCTAAGTAAACTGCCTACCATATAATGAAATATTTATGACAGTGAGAATTGTATTATGCCAGAACATAATTTGTTTATTTCCATTATATAGAATTCCAGACTGAAACACAGATCTTTAAATACAAGTTCGAAGACAAAAGACCTCCCATTATCTGGTACTTGCTATTGAATCCAGTCAATCATTTGCTAAGTTTCTGTCAGATAATAAATCATTTTTATAAAAATGCATGCATTTGAGATATTCCTGTGTGAATTGCATTCTGGAATAAGTGACTGCAACAATTTGCAAATTGTCCACATTAATTTTGTATTCATTTAAATACTGATACAAGTGCAATCATGACACCACCATATTTTTAGTACACTCCTTGTGCATTCATCAGAATTCAACACCATGTGTTGTCAGTCACTGCAAGGAGCCATTGTGCTCTTTCTGAGAGCATCGTGTCTGTAATTCAATTGCAGCTTTATTGTTTATTCCAAATTGTGAGCCCAGAGCACAAATTGAATGCAAAGCTGTTTTGTCCCAGCAATCGATTCCAATTGCCATGGAAAGTTTCAAAAGAACTACGGTGAAAGAATGAAGTCACGCCATATCTCCCCAAGGACACATATTAAATTTACGTTGAAACAAAGCTGCACATGTAGTGTAGTTGGGTGGGTGTGGGTGGGGGGGTTGTTGGTGGGCTGAAAGGGTGGCGCGGTGGTACAGCAGATAATGATGAGGGCACATTGATCGAGCAGTTCAGATTCAATCCCAGCCTTGGGTACTGACTGTGAGGTTGTCACCATTTTCCGGTGACTGCACGGATTTCCCCATCAGCTCCAGCTTCCTCCCACATTGCAAGGGTGCGCTGGTATGAATAATTTGTCAATGTCTGTTGATCCTAGTGTTTGGTGGAAGGTGAATTAGGTAGTAGTTGATGGGCATGTGAAAAGGATTAGGATGTTGTAGAAAGTGGGGTTATGGGATTGGGTAAGAGTGGATCGGGGAAACAAAGGGGCAACATTTTCACTTAGAGGGTGGTAGGTACATGGAAGAGCCGCCAGAGGAGATAGTTGAAGCAGGTACTCTGACAGTATTTAAAAGACACTTGGACAGGTATATGGATAGGAAAGGTTTAGAGGGATAGAGACCAAACCTGGGAAAATAGGTTTAGTTGGCAAGGATTATTTGGGCTGTAGGACCTGTTCTGTATTACTATGTAACAGGCAGGAGCTTGATGGGACAAATGGCCTCCTCTTTGTTGTAAAGATAATTTGCGTCACATGAATCTCTTCAAATGTTTGCTCCATGTCCAGTGACCAACAGAAATTATTAGCATATTCCTTTCACAATAGAAAATAATGAAGATGGCATATTTCTCTAATATGGCCCTTTATATTTATAGAACCAAATTGAAGCACAGTAGGACTTGAGCCGCTAAATCTGGTTTCTTGCAGCTTTGCTGAGCTATGCATAGATTTCCTATTTCTTTGCACGTGTTTTGTTTATGGCTTTGGAGTATAGTGTATTAAGAGGAAAAACACTTCCATAATTGAACTTTCTTCAGTATACAGAACTGACAGCATGATGCCTTCATGTGTAGGAAGGAAATGCAGATACTGGTTTAAACCGTAGACACAAAAAGCTCAACGTCACTGTCAATATCTCTTGTTTCCCTTTCCCCCGACTCAGTCAGAAGAAGGGTCTCAACCCGAAATGTCACATATTCCTTTTCTCCAGAGATAACTGAGTTATTCCAGCTTTTTGTGTCGAGCGTGATGCCTTCATTTGCACCTGAACATGCCAATGAAATAAAGAGGAAAAACGTGACTGAAGCCATTGTACATGATTAGATTGATAATTAACATGACGGGGATAGCAAAAGCCAACTAATGCCTATTAACTATAAAGGAGTTGTCAAAAGAGTGGTGGGATAATGAAGCAGATCTAACAGTGGATGCATAAAGCATGACGTCATTAAATGTGTACTTTGCATCAGTGTTTACCTTGAAGGAAGACATTGCCAAGCAGGTTGCTAGGAACCTGGATAAAATATGATAGATTACAGATCACCAATGTCTGGAGTCAACCCCAACATAAAGAAAAGTGGTTGTTGCTCTTTCAGCCTCTGTTACATCAGCCCAGGATATCGCTAGGCATCTATCTTTAGCTACTTCAACAATGGCATTTTCTTCAAGGTTAAAGTTAAATTGTTCACTGTACAATGTACAATCCACTTGCAACTTCTCACGTAGTTCTCAATGTCTGTATTCAGCCAGTACTGGACAATATTCAGCCCTGGTTTGTTCATTGGAAGGTGATGCCAAGCAATGGCCATATTTAACAAAAGAATATTTGGCTACCTCTCCTTCACATTCAATGATATTGATAATAAATATCCATATAACCATATAACCATATAACAATTACAGCACGGAAACAGCCCATCTCGGCCCTTCTAGTCCGTGCCGAACACGTATTCTCCCCTAGTCCCATCTACCTGCACTCAGCCCATAACCCTCCATTCCTTTCCCGTCCATATAACTATCCAATTTATTTTTAAATGATAAAATCGAATCTGCCTCCACCACTTCCACTGGAAGCTCATTCCACACAGCTACCACTCTCTGAGTAAAGACGTTCCCCCTCATGTTACCCATAAACTTCTGTCCCTTAATTCTCGTCATGTCCTCTTGTTTGAATCTTCCCTACTCTCAGTGGGAAAAGCTTATCCACGTCAACTCTGTCTATCCCTCTCATCATTTTAAAGACCTCTATCAAGTCCCCCCTTAACCTTCTGCGCTCCAAAGAATAACCGTTATTATTATGATTGTGAGGAGAATGGTTGGGTGGAATATCATAATTGACTAAAACATTTCACACAAGAAGTGGTAGGTGTATGGAACGAGCTGCCAGAGGAGGCAGTTGAGGTAGGGACTATTGCAACATTTAAGCAACAATTAGACAGGTAAATGGATAGGACAGGTTTAGAGGGATATGGACCAAACGCAGGCAGGTGAGACTAATGTAGATGGGGCACGTTGTGGGCAAATTGGGCAATTTGGGTTCAAAGTCGTTCTACTTTCTACAAAGCAGATGAGGAACATGATGGAACTGGACGAGTGCAGATTGAGCAAGTAATAAAAAGCCGGGACATTAACCAGGACAAAACATTATTCCTGAATGGTGCCTGTTTACCATTTTACACATTTGCATCTCTCTTTGGTGAGTTGAGGCAAAGTATTACAGCCATTGTGTATCACAGCTGAACAATGGTTGTAATATGTTGCACCAGCTCACCAAACCTTCTTGAATACAGTGTAGGAAGGAACTGCAGATGCTGGTTTAAACTGAAGATAGACACAAAAAGCTGGAGTAACTTAATGGATGACAGCATCTTTGGAGAAAGTGAATAGGTGACGCTTTGGATTGAGACTGGAGATGTCACCTATTCCTTCTTTAATACAGCCTTGTCTTCTACTAGTACTTCTACTACAACTTCTACTGCTTCCACTACTCTGCCTAATTGAACATGATGTGTGAATGCCATAACCTCCATGTCAAACATCCGTATGACATACATATATTGACTATCCTTCATCATTACTGGATCAAAACCCTTACAGTCTCAACCTAATACCCCCATAGCGCAGAAATTCAGGAAGGCTGCTCACCATCAGCTTCTCAAGAAAAATTAGGGGTTGGCAATAAATGTTAACTTTGCCAAAACATTCCCCAAACCAGCTAATAAATATTATAACGAGGACTTAATTAAAACCTGGGGTGGGAGATTGCAACCTTCACGTGGTCCACCCTGTTTCGACTAATGCAATTAACCCGACGTGCACAAACAAGATCAAACAGAACAAGTTGACCTACAACTTTAGGCTGTGCACGCCGTACGTAAGCAGAAGAATGAAAACCTGACAGGATTTATTTTATATCTCATCAGAAGATGTATTGGATTGCTGAGTTTAAAAGTAAAATTAAGGGGGTGCTGGCAAAAGTGTTCTAACCTTACCTTGATACATGAGTTAGGTCTGTCGGAATGAAATTGTATAACCATCTTCAGAGGAGGGGAGAAAAAGGTAATTCTTCAAAGGAGGGGAGAAAAATATATCGGGTTGATTTTAGGCTTGTCTCCTTAGCATCAGTAGTGAGAAAGCTTTTAAAAACAATGATTTGGGAGGAAATCCATGGAGAAACATGATAACCCAGAAGAGACATGTTAAGAGTTGTTTATCTTTGGCTAGTTTGGTTCGTGTTTGAGGTGACCAACAGTGTGGAAAAGTGGAGTACAATTGTCATTGTACATGACAATAAATAGGCTTATTACAAATACTGAAGCCCGAGAGGTAAATGTCCCCACAGAGACATAAAAGTGCCAATGGAGTAGACAGCAGAGTTGCAGTGAAATGTTGTTTATCATAACGGAGACTGTATGCAATGTCGTTCCCCAGGGTTTAGTACTAGTATCTGTACTGCTTTAGCATATTTTGATAAATGACATTTGGGCATTCATTGCGATGTTAGAATTTGCAGATGGCACAAAACGTGGAAGGGCAGTAAACAATGAGGATGAAGGTGGAAAAACACAAGCGAGCTGATGGCAAACAGTTAATATGCGGATGAAATTTTGTTTAGTAAAATGTTAGATTCAGTGTATGCCCGTGTCAGGAAAAGCACATTAGAACAATGCATCATGGTACTGGTGGGACATGGAATCGAAAGTGTCACATGTGAGAGAACTGGCAACATCAATAAGGCAACATACACACAAAGTCCACTGCTCTCCAACCACTTACAATGTGGGACAGGCGAAGGTGGCTATGGATTGCAAAGAAGGTGATTAAGAGACTGGAGATCACAAGGGAAGAGGCTTCTTCAAGAGAAGTGGCAACATCAAGGAAGGAACAATGTTGGGAGAAGGGGCAACAAAAACTGAAGGGGCAACACGGGCTGAAGTGGCAAGAAGGACTGGTGAATATTGACCAAAGGGAAGTCAGACACAAAATGCTCATGTAACTCAGCGGGACAGGCAGCCCTTTGAGTTACTCCAGCATTTTGTGTCTATCCTCGGTGTAAACCAGCATCTGCATTTCCTTCCTACACATTGAAAAAAGGGATATGCGACAAAGAGGTACAAAGGGAATGGCTTTTGGAGGAAATAATAACACGAGGCATTAGGAGCTGATTTGCTTAAGTAACATCTGCAGTAAATATGGTATATAATATGATCACAAGCAAACCTACTAATTAGTGCCTTGAAAGCACTATATAAGTATTATATAAGTATTATCCCCTATAGGTAATACCAAAACAGGCCCCAGCTCCCCAGTGGACACTTGGTTCAGTGTGAATGATCTATACCATTTACAGACACCAAATGTGCAAAATCTAGGATTCAGAACCCATTTTCTAAAGTGTGCAACAAGCACACAGGACCATGTTTAATGATTTGGTAATAAATTAAATTTCATCAGATGCTGTCACAAAAACTTTGCACTCCACAGAGGTATTTCTAGCCTGCTTTTAAACAGGGGAATTTTAAAGAGCATGCAAGTTTGTGAATACTTGTGCAAATTGTTGAAGTTTGCAGCATGTCACCAAGGCTTCCCGACAGGCCAGGAGGCAGAAGGTGGCTTCCCGACAGGCTGCGGCCACGGACATGCCCGTCCACAGCCCTGGCTCGCTGCCACGGTAATGAGAACCAACCCAGAGAGCCCGGCCTCTGATCACACCATGGACCGGAGTGGAGGGAGTCAGACACAGGGCCAGTAAGCAGACTGATGGTGGGAGACAATGCAGGGCCTTGAGGGCTGAGGCTGTATAGGGGAGGGAAGGCCAAGTGTAGACTAGGCGACTGTTTTGCCGAACACTTCCACTCGGTCCATGAAGGCCTGCTGGTCCTCCTGTTTGCTAACAATGTTAACTCCTCTTCCCATTCCCATACTGACCTTTCTGCCTGGGCCTCTTCCACTACCAGAGTGAAGCCATATGTAAACTGGAGAAACAACAGCTCACATTCCGTTGGTATAGTTTACAACCCAACCGTTTGAACATTGAATTCTTCAATTTTAACTAATTTGCACACACCTCCCCTTTCGGGCTCTCTCTTCCATGTCACCCATTTCATACTTTCCTCTTCCATCCGTCCCATTGCACCTATATTCCATCCTCTGGCTTCACATTTCACCATCTCTTCCATTCTTATTTCCTTATCTCACACTTTATCCAACCATCTGCCAAGCAAATTAAACCCTCACCTATATCCACCCATCACTTGCCAGACTTTGTCCCACCACCACCACCACTCTTCCAGCTTTTTACCCCCCTACTACAATCTAAAAATACCAAGGCAGGCCAGGCAGAATCTATAGAGATGAAAGGGAGTTGAAAGGTAGTTGATGGGGAGTTGAAAGGGAGTTGATGTTTCAGGCCTCTGATCTTTAATCGGGAGCACATGTTGGTTATTTTCTAAGTTTCCCACCATTTAGCAATTCATTACAAGTGGTTGAAAGTAAGATATTTTAATGTGCCGCTGTACAGAAGATGAGGGGTGGATGAATCCAACTTGTTAACATTAGAATAGAATAGAATGCCTTTTATTGTCATTCAAACAGACAAGGTTTGAACAAAATGTCATTCCTACCGTCATGACATTACAAAAAAAACCAAGACACACACACAACACAATTTACACAAACATCCATCACAGTGAATCTCCAACACCTCCTCACTGTGATGGAAGGCAAAAGTCTTATCTCATCCCTTTGTTCTTCTCCCGCAGTCCAGCAGTTCAACTGCAGCGTCGAGGCGACTGGGGCTCACGATGTTAAAGCCCCCGGCGGGCGATGGTAAGTCCTGCGGCTGTTTAAGTCACGCCGGGCGATGTTAGGCCCCGCTCCGAGTCATTTAAACTCTGCGATTCCGACGGGAGAAGTTGCCGTTGCGGGAGCTCTGAAAAACGGTCTTCCACCAGGGACCTGCGAGCTCCAGATGTTCCTGGCTACCAGGACTGTGGCCGGAGACTCCGAAGCTCCGCTCGGGTTGCAGCCGCGTGCCACCACAGCTCTCCCCGCTCCAAAGTCGGCCAGCTCCGCGATGGCGAGTCTGCAGGCTCTGCGACTGGAGCCCTCAGGTTGGTTCCGGTTGGAGGCCGCCGGCGCTCCACGATGTTAGGCCCAACGACAGCGTTGACCCGACAGGGAAAAAGTCGGGTCCCCGTACAGGGAAGAGATTAAACGCCGCCCCCCACATATACACAGCTAAAAAATAATAAAAATTAGAACCAAAAAATACATCTAACGGGACAAAAATTAAAAAAAAGACAGACGGACTGCAGTCGAGCCGCTGCCGTTAGGCGCCGCCACTTTGCAGATTGACACGAGGAATGAGTGCACAATATCATTTAGCCAGTGTTATTGCATGGGCAGTGTATTCGTCCGTCGATATCAATCTATTATTATGGCACCATGCTTCCTGGTGCAATTGACAGTTAGCTGTTTAGTTTCTTTTGGCTTAGAGATACAACGCGGAAGCAGGCACTTCGGCCCGCGGAGTCTGCACGGACCAGCAATCCCTGCACACTAACACTATCCCACACTCACTAGGGACAATTTACAATTATACCAAGCCTTTAACCTACAATCATGTACGTCTTTGGAGTGTGGGAGGAAACCGAGGAACTTGGAGAAAACCCACGTGGTCACAGGGAAAACGAGCACCTATACACAGGATCGAACACGGGTCTCTGGCGCTGTAATGCAGTAGTTCTACCGCTACACCACCATGCTGCCCTGTACAGTTGTACAGTTAACCTTTGGATACTGAACACCGACTGTAATATGCACTAAATTCCGAGTACAGATGTCAGAGCATTTAGCTGCAGACAGGTTGAGAGAGCAGATGATGGTTGTCACCAGTGTCAGGCAGCCTTCAATGTGTGTATAACTAGGTTCCAGTCTTGATGCGGTGATTGTAACCTTTGTTTAAATAACAGCCACCTGAGAGTAGCAGAAGAGAGTTGCATTAGGAGCATGAGGTTGAGCAGGGGGAGGGTGCCATCAGCTTCAGAGCAACATTCTGACAAAAATTAGAGAAGGGGACTGAAAACACATCCTTGTGAGCACCAGTATTGAGGATTCTCATAGGAGATGGTTTGTCCCCTCCCCTCACTGGTTGTGGTCAGTTAGTCAGGAATTAAAGGATCCTGAGTTTGGGTGTGCTGGGTGGTTCAAGATCCTTATGCGCCTGTTCCACTTAGGCAACTTTTTAGGCGAGTGCAGAAGTTCCCGCATTTTGGGAACTAGTCGTGGCCTCATTATGGTCGCCGCAAATTTTTCAACATGTTGAAAACTTTTCTGCGACCAAAAATTGGCCGCCATGGAGATAATTGATAATCCTGTAGTCGTAGGTGCAGTTGTAGTGGGGTCACCATGTAGTTATGGGTAGTCGAGGTAGTCGTAGATAGTTTTAGTTAATCTCCTTTGCTGACCGGTCATTTTCATTGGCTCATTGGGGAAAAAAAACGTAAGCAGTAGGACAAGGATAACCGATCGGTAATGTTAAATGTCCGCCAAACTTCACAGCTGTGTATCTCTGGCTTATTAAACGTTGTCTGGCTTCTTAAAAATTCTCCCCCCTTCTCCTCCCCTCTTTTCAAAGGGAGACGAGGCAGCCTACAGAGAGGAAGTCCTGAAGTTGACAACCTGGTGCTCAGAAAACAATCTGGCTCTGAACACCAGGAAAACAAAAGAGCTCATTGTCGACTTCAGGAGGCACAGCACCGACTTAGCCCCCCTACACATCAACGGCGAGTGTGTGGAGAGGGTCAACACCTTCCGGTTTCTCGGCGTCCATATCGCTGCTGATATCTCCTGGACGGACAACACGACAGCGGTCATCAAGAAGGCTCAGCAGCGGCTGCACTTCCTGAGGGTTCTCAGGAAGCACAATCTGGACTCTAACCTGCTGCTGACCTTCTACCGCTCGTCCATCGAGAGCCTGCTGACATACTGCATTACAGCATGGTATGGCAGCTGCACCATGGCAGACAGGGAGAGGCTTCAGAGGGTAACCAGGACAGCGCAGAGGATCATTGGCTGCCCTCTCCCCTCCCTGATGGACATCTACACCTCCCGCTGCCTTAGCAGGGCAAAGAAGATCATCAAAGACAGCTCCCATCCTGCGTTTGGACTGTTCGACCTGCTGCCCTCTGGAAGGCGCTATAGGTGCATCAAATCCAGGACAAATAGACTCAGGAATAGTTGCTTTCCGAGAATTATAACTACTATAAATTCAAATTCACACATGCACTGACTACACCGCCCAACACGGACTTCCATCTGTATATATGTATATATGTATGTAGCGCCGCAGAAATTGTGCACCTATTCCAACCCCCATCTCCCTTCTGTTTTTTGTTTTTTCTGTTTCTTGTTTTTTGTGCTAAATTGTATGTACGCACTGAGTACGAGCAGCTTTCAGTTTCACTGTACATGTATAGTGACAATAAATGGCATATCTATCTTTTAAAGGACTTACTGTACACTGTGCTAGCCGTCTTAATTACAGCGCCAACCTTCCTGTTTATCGTGGTGTGTGTCTGTATCACCTTGGCTTTGTACCATGTGAATTTCAGACAGCGCTCCCCCGCTTGCCCTGGCCCCTGCCTTTGCGATGTGTTTGTGTGTGTGTTCCACTCTGACACTCGCCATTCCAATTCCCGTTTTTTCAAACAGTCGCCGGCAACTTGACGGTCGCCGGCAGTCCGCTGAAAAATCGCCCAAGTGGGACAGGCCCTTAATGCTTGAAGGAAAGAAATTGTTTCTCAACCGGGAAGTAACATTTCTCAAGCTCCTGTACTTCTTGCCGGTGGTAGCAGCAGAGACGAGTCGAGATGAGAATGTGGCCAGGGTGCTGTGATCGCTTGATAGTAGCTGCCTTTCTTAAAGGTCATGTTCGAAAGATTCAAAGATTTCAAAGGTTCAATGGCTTTGCAATTGGATATTTTGTTGCATGTGTTGTCAAATGAATCTCCGAGTCGAATGTCACGGTCTATGTGAACTGAAAGGATTTTACTATATATCTGCTCCATGTACACCAAATAGATTTATGTTACTGAACGCCTATTTCTGGACTAGTGCCCTTTATCAATGCTCAGCTCCTATATAGGTGACTAAATGGTAGATAAAGAGTTGTTGGGAATCTAGACTCGTCTCTGCAGCCACAACGTATTTAGACTCGACAATCTGTGTTTGTGATACATGAAGGCGCATGATACAAACAGGATGATTGAAAAGCTTGCAGTTGAGAGTTTGACATGGTGCGTGGAATCTCACTCCAGATTAAGAGACGCATTATTATGAAACCCCCTGGAGCGCTGAGAATCATTGTTGTCTGCTGCACACTATATGACTTATCTCTGCAAAGAATTCCCATCATTAAATAAGAAAAATCCCATAGGCATGCCACAGCAAAAGAATAACGATTATAGTAGTAGGCCCACCTCGGTCATGACTGACCATGGGTGATGCATCCTAGTTTGTCGGATGCAAGCCTGGCCGATGTCATATAGAGGACAGGCTGTTGCCCACGTCCCCCCCTCTTCACGTCGCAGATCGATCGGAAGGAACAGCAGGGCCATTACAGTTTGGCACCAGCGCCGTTGCAGGAGCTACCAGAGCGAGGTTATAGACAAGGACAAACTGCCTTAGGGGCTCCGGCTCTGGATTTTCTTGAGGTTTACTCCTGGAGCCTGTTCCATGACTGGATATGGCCACAAGGCAGTGGAGGTTTTAAATCAGTGTTTTCCCTCTCCTAGATGGACTGCCTTCCCAGGCTGACGAGCCCCATCTGCCCGAGACTCATGGGGGCGGGAGCGTCTACCTCCCTGTGCAGTTCTATAGCACCTGCCCACTGCCCATTATAGTAAAGCTGCAGTTACTGGACCAACAGTGCAGTGCTAGTTTGCAAAACACTCAGATCTAAAAGGGACATTGTAAAGCAAACCCCAAAATATATGTGCTACTTCTTTTCTTGTGTACAATAAACCAATATGTATATAATATACCTCTTTACATTTCTCTACATAAGGCTATATACATGATCAGTACAATGTGCAAATAATAGATACATGGGTCTTTCATTCAATAGGCCTTTCATGAATGTTATACGTTTCACCTGCCGTGTCAATTTAGTGACTACTTTGTAAAGTTTTTTGGCCTGTGTATTTCAGTCATTTAAGAAGGAATTAACCAATTTTAAAAAAAATCTTCAAAATATCCTTTAATCGTGATACGTATAGTAAATACAATCAGGGTATGTCGTACTCTATAGCCATTATGTCATCATTTCAGTTCATCAAAGGCATTCTGTTTTGCTCTATCCATAACGTCTCTGTGAAGTAAATGCGATGTTACGTATCACACAGCCCCTCAGTGTCAGTAGAGGCAGGATTACAGACTGCATTCCTTCTCCACAGTTTCTGTGGATGCATACAAAGATTCTGAGCTCCGTGGCGTGGATTCCCAATCTCAGACACAAATTGTTTTCAAAGAAAGACACAAAGTGCTGGAGTAACTCAGTGGCTCAGGCAGCATCTCTGTAGAACATGGATACAGTGTTGCAGGTCGGGATCTATGAGTTGCTTTCTGCTGCCCCGAAGTTCTGTGACATCCATCAACAGCGATGTCATCAAGTTGATTTGACAACCGATCGTGTTTAACTATTCTGAATGACAGTAAACCAGGAATGAAAAGCTCCATTTTTTATAACATTTTAAACATTTTCTAGACTGTGAAATAAAAATTTTAAATGTGCATGTGGGATTAAATTGGAAGCAGAAATGTCACACCTATAAAATGTTTTTCAAGGCCTGAGGGATTGCTTGGTAATAATTACAAATGAGAAATTAAAAAAGGTTTTTACAGTGAGAGTGTATACAGAATACCTGAAGAAGAGCACTAAATCAAAATGTCCTCTATAGATGCTGCCAGAAAAAAATAAATCAGATTTCCATGTTTAGCCGGACGTGCATGCTTGCCTGATGTTGCTGTGAATTCTTTGCGATTAATGACAAAGAACGCTAATGATTTTAACTATCAGTACGACTGCAAATCTGCACCGTTACATCTCCAAAGTGTTTCTGTATCGGGAGTATTTGCTTGCCGTCTGACTGCAAGGTTTCCATAGCAGCCTGCTGTGACATCTGATCTTCCATTGGTGTACTTAGATGGCTGTGAATCCTCGTCAGCTATATCTGGTGCTGTTTTGACAGCCTAACCCTGTTCTATCCTGGGCATATGTATTGTCACCTCAGCAGGGATGCTTGGTAGGGCAGATTTCACATTGCTTTGAGTGTCAGCTCCCCCATCCATGACAATTGCAGACATGCCCACCCTGCTGAGCTCTGCTTCAGTTCCTCCACCGAAGCCCACAAGCTTAAGGGGCAATGGCCACGCTGATTAAGCATTAATTTAGGGAAAGATACAAAAATGATTGTTTAGCATTGTGCTTCAGACACCAGAGAAGTAAATAAATGTACACCTCAAAATGTCACGTTCCTTGTGATATTGATAACCTGGTGCTGGATCAGCTTGGCATATATGCTCAAAGTATGCAGTTAAAACAAACCTTGGAAACACAGTAAGGTGCTTCAGGAGGATGCTGGCATATTGTGAAACGGGTGGACACAGAGCAGGCGAAAGTTAATTCAGAGAAGTTTAATGCATTTGTAGGGTGCAATAGGAAATGCGGTGTAATTCTAAAGGAAATGCTGTGTTTGTCGAGCAAGGGAATCACTCGCATTATCCATCCTCTGGTCACATTTATTCAATCATCTGTGACCACGAGGAGGTAGAGAGAAACCTTATTTCAAAAGTAAAATTAATTCATAAAATGTATACAAGAAATACAAAAGAATAGTGCGTAGCTTTCCTTACATTCATCGTGTTGTTCACTCTACACACACATAGTGTTGTCGGTTCTGTACATTTGATGTGTGAGCTCCATCCATACACAAAATCCACATTGCCACTCATATAGAAACATACAAACATAGAAAAATAGAAAAGAAGTGCAGGAGTAGGCCATTCGGCCCTTCGAGCCTGCACCGCCATTCAATATGATCATGACTGATCTTCCGACTCAGTATCCTGTACCTGCCTTCTCTCCATACCCCCTGATCCCTTTAGCCACAAGGGCCACATCTAACTCCTTTTTAAATATAGCCAATGAACTGGCCTCAACTACCTTCTGTGGCAGAGAATTCCACATATTCAATTCAATTCAATTCAATTCAACTTTAATGTCATCGCACAAATACAAATATGAGTACAACGAAATGCAGTTTTGAGTCAGTCCGTAGCAGTTGTGCACAAAGAAATAAAAAAAATAGAAAGAGAGAAGATACAGAATAATAAAAAAATACAGAATAATTAAACAATGGGGACGGAGGGACCGGAGAAATCTATCGGCGGGACTCCGAGTTCAGCAATGTGATTGTATTGTTGTAGAAGCTGTTCCTCATTCACTCTCTGTGTGAAAAAATGTTTTTCTCATCTCGGTCCTAAAAGACCTCCCCCTTATCCTTAAACTGTGACCCTTGTTCTGGACTTCCCCAACATCGGGAGCAATTTTCCTGCATCTAGGCTGTCCAACCCTTTAAGAATTTTGTATAATTATTTTGTATAAGAATATGACTCCCTTTGGGTGATACACAGACATAGCCACACAATGACAAGTGGCACTAAGACCTTAGACTGTGAAACTTCCCCACAAAGTAACTGCCTGGCATCGTCACCCTGTTACACAACGTTCTTCCTCATTCCGGATTTGACAAAGGGTTGTGTGCAGCACACAAACATGACAGGGGAGAGGGGGAACCTGGTCTTACCCCCGGCTTGATGAGGAAGCTATCTTTCCCATCCCCTGATTTGGACTACACAATTGACGTCAATGCAAAGCACTTGGATCCAATTAGTGATTACCTTCCCAAAGCCCGTGCGAAATATCCCTTCAAAGGCCTACTCCTGATCTAAGCTGACCAGGTAGGTGTCCACTTCTATGTACTGCACGTAGGCGATGGCATCACCTGTCCCAGAACATCACCTGATCTTACTGACAATGGCCTTGGATGTCTCTGCCTTCTCCCCTTCCTCTTGTGAGTGAAGGTGATAATATCCTTCCTCAAGGATTCTGACATAGTGTTGTTAATATCCAGCAGATCTGGACCCATCCAGTCTCACAGAGCTAAGTACAACCTGGTCGGTAAGCTGTCACTTGCAGGAGTTTTAGTCAGCTCAAGGGCATGGGTGGAGCCTGTCAGTGGCTGGCCTACACTCTGTGATGGAGAACAGGGAAGTTGTCCTGTCTGTGGCCTTTCCGTCATGCAGAGAAGGTCCACAGCTTCACAATATGTCCGTCTGTGAGGATGTACTGAGCTGGTCCTCTTCCTTAAGGCTCTGGATCACAGAGTCGTGGGGTGACTTACGCCTGTTGGCTGGTGAGTAGTTGCCCAAATAGTCATACCTTTTTCTGGTCGCCGTTGGATTTTCAACATGTTGAAAATTTTCGGCAACCTGCTAGGATTCCGTAATGCATAAGTGGGACAGGCCCTTTGGGTGCTGACTAGTCACTGCTTCACTAAATGTATAGGAAGGAAGTGCAGATGCTGGTTTAAAGCAAAAATAGACACAAAAAGCTGGAGTAACTCAGCGGGTCAGACAGCATCTCTGGAGAAAAAGGAATAATGACACAAAAAGCTGGAGTAACTGGAGTCTGAAGAAGGGTCTCGACCCGAAACCTATTCCTTTTCTCGAGAGATGCCGTCTGGCCCGCTGAGTTACTCCAGCTGTTTTTGTCTAGTCACTGCTGACTGATCACTTCTGACATCCCCGTCCTTGCATGGCCAGCTTGTGCTTGTAACCATTGCATTGTCAGAGTCTGGTGGTCTCATGGCCAAAGATCGCTTTGTCAGCTAGGCTTCATGGTAACCATGGTGATGGTACAAGCAAGCCTGATAACTCCAATACCACACTCCTCGTGGAGGCCTAATGGTTCCTCTTACTCTAGGCTCTGTGGTATGGAGTGGCTCTGATGTATTTAGTGGGGATGAAACACAGGGTGTGCTTGCTGCTGTGTTTGGTCCAAGGCTGCATTTACCCGTGCAGAGAGAGCGAGATCATGGAACTACCCACTGCACCACCCCAACTGCAAGGAAATTCATGAAGAAATTTGCTTCAGTGGCCAGCCATTTTAGACACTGATTGGAGCAAACTGTCGTATCCTTTGGTGGACAGATGCTTTTAAGGGCTCATACCCAATGGATAATTAGCACATGAATAGATTGGCAGACATAAAGTTATTTTCCTAAAGTATGGACTGTCTATTTGCCTCTATAGATGCTGCTTGAATCACTAAGTTCCTTCAGCAGTTTTTTTTGTTGTACTAGAGACAAAAACGACTGCAGATGCTGCAATCTTCAGCAAATGCAGTAATCTTCAGCAGGAGTCAGCCAGCATCTGTGAAGGGGAGAGCAGGCGATGTTTTGAAACATTGGCTATCAATTTCCCTCCACAGATGCTGCCTAGTCTGTAGTACTTTGGTTTTTGCTGTTGATGGTAAGATGGGCAGTCCAACTGCAGCATTGGCCAAGGGCTCCTATTTAGGGGTGATTGAATATCTGGGCCATAGACTGCAAATGTAGGGAATAATCCTAAAGCTTTCTGGCTATGGCACAGATGGAGTAAAATGGTCCACTGGGGACACCAGGCTTCAGGGCTGACAACAAGAGATGAGCAAAGGTGCAGCAGATACTTGCTTGGATGGTAAAGCATATGGGCATATGAATAAAGGGGAGGTCATTTAAGTGTGGTGAGAAAAATCTTTTTCACCCAGAGAGTTGTGAATTTATGTAATTCCCTGCCACAGAGGGCAGTGGAGACCAAGTCACTGGATGGATTTAAGAGAGAGTTAGATAGAACTCTAGGGGCTAGTGGAGTCAAGGGATATGGGGAGAAGGCAGGCACGGGTTATTGATAGAGGACGATCAGCCATGATCACAATGAATGGTGGTGCTGGCTCGAAGGGCCGAATGGCCTCCTCCTGCACCTATTTTCTATGCTTCTATGTTCTATGGGAGCAAGAAATAACTGGCTGGAAGAACTGGCAGGTCAAGCAGCATCTGCGGAGGAAGAGGGAAGGCTGTCGGTTTGGGTCAAGACCCTACATCAAGACAGAGGGTGTGCTGGGTATGAAGTGCTCAGGGGGAAACATGAGGCAGAGGCTTGTTGGTGATAAGTGAACCAGATGAGAGGAGAAATAATAGGAACATGGGAATACTTTATTGTCACATGTGACTAGGCACAGTGAAATTCTTTGCTTGCATCCACAATGTATACAAATAGCAGCCACCTATGGCACTGACAAAGTTACAAAACACGGCAGCACCTCCTTTTGTTCCCTCCCCCCCATCAGTTCCCCCATGCCGGGTCCCCATTGTCCTTTGTTCTCCCCCCCACCTCCTCCCTCACGACGAGTCCTTTGTTGTTCTTCCCCTCCCCCCTCTCATTCCCCGCCTCCGTGCTCTCATCGACCGTGAGTTGCCCCGCGAGGCATCGCCGCTGCCGTCTCACCTCACCGAGGCCTCACCGCTGTCGACACCCCACTTCCGTGGTGCCAACATGGAACCCAGCCACGGGCTCTGTCAGCTGCATCGCCCGACCCAGGCTTCTACCCATGAGGCCCCAGCCGGGCTCCGACCCGCGCTTCCACACGGTGATCCGGGAGGCATTGAGCCGCGGCGCCTTGATAAAGGTCTCCGGCCGTGTTCGCAGTCCACAGCCGTGGCTCGTCGGGATAGAACAGGTTTGGAGGGATATGGACCAAGCGCAGGCAAGTGGGAATAGTGTAGCTGATACATAGTTGGCGGTGTGACAATGAACAGAGGCCAAGAAGACCTAAGCTTCGCAACTAGGATACAATTAAGAGACATGATAAATGTTAACATTGCCACTGACAACTGGGAAGTGGCTGCTGAGCATCATGGGAGGTAGGAAATATAGAAAACATAGAAACATAGAAAATAGGTGCAGGAGTAGGCCATTCGGCCCTTCGAGCCTGCACCGCCATTCGATATGATCATGGCTGATCATCCAACTCAGTATCCCATCCCTGCCTTCTCTCCTAACCCCCTGATCCCTTTAGCCACAAGGGCCACATCTAACTCCCTCTTAAATATAGCCAATGAACTGGCCTCAACTGTCTTCTGTGGCAGAGAATTCCACAGATTCACCACTCACTGTGTAAAAAATGATTTTCTCATCTCAATCCTAAAAGACTTCCCTCTTATCCTTAAACTGTGACCCCTAGTTCTGGACTTCCCCAACATCGGGAATAATCTAGAGCAGGTGAGGGCGAAGGGGGGTGGGGGCAGTGGTGAGCGGGGGGGTGAAGTATGGAGGCGGGTTGGAATTCAGTTGGGGATATATTGTGAAGAGGAAAAAAGAAGATTTGATGAGGGTGTTCAAAACCATGATGAATTTTAGAGTGTAAACGAGGAGATGTTGCTTGAAGCAGCAGAAATAAATACTCGGTGGGTACAGATTTAAGGTAATTCTCAAATCAAGCAACATTGAGGAGAAAAATATTCCTATAACAAGTCATTATGATCCAGCGTGTGCAGCTGGAGAGGTGATAAAAAACATGTTCAATAATAACTTTAAAAAGGTAATAAATATTTGAAGAGAGAAAAAATTGCAAGGCTATGGGGAAAAAGCAGGGGAGTAGGACTAATTGGAAAGCTCTTTCAAGCAGCTGACATAAATGGCCACGAGATGAGGAAGAACAAGCAAAACACATCAAGAAGATTTGGAAAGCAGCAGTTAGGGCCTCACATCTGGACTCCAGCCAAGCATCCATCCCTCAGTGCATGAGAATCTGTTTATCATGCAAAATGCAAAAAACTAAACAAGGATACTACCTGTCCTCCTTCTGTGCTGTATCAGTCAGCAATTCCTTGCACAGGATTGTAATCATGTATTGTCTTTCTGCTGACTGGTTAGCATGCAACAAAATGCTTTTCACTGTACCTCACTACACATGACAATAAACTAAACTGAAACTGAACTAAACTGAATACTATGTGTAGGAAAGAACTGCAGATACTGTTTTAAATCGAAGATAGACACAAAACGCTGGAGTAACACAGCGGGGCAGGCTGCATCTCTGGAGAGCAGGAATGGGTGACATTTCGGGTCGAGACCCTTCTTCAGACTGAATACTACTTTAAACTGAATACTACTTTGCCAGGCAAATGGACCTGTGCATCTGTGCCTCAAGTGAGTTTCCAAGCTAGAGATAACACTGCAGCACGTCCAAACAAATTGTCCTTGGCTTCACACTGAGGGCGCTGTTCACCATGCTGTGTCCCACCATAATCATGCTAACACACTCAGAACAGTTCGGGCAACTCAGAGCTAGGTATCCATGACGTGGTATGGATCATGAGCAGCAGCAGAAATAAAATCCCCACAAACTGCAACTGCATGGCCATGCATATCTTGCATAATAATTTGTAGATCCCAGACATGCATACACAAAACTAAATCATTACACCAGGCCAAGGCTTAAAGCATACTTTAACACGGAGTGCAGACATGTTTGCTGGGAGCAGTGCCAGGCATAACTAAAACAATGAGATGATAGTCCAGAGAATTTGCAATATAGGATTACATACTTGCTAAATGCAAAAACAGCATGCCGTAGACAGAGCTAACCATCTCACAATCAATGGTTCAGAAAAATGTTTTTGAAATGCATTCCAGCATGTATGTGTGTAAGACAAAACCTAAAAGCCCTGTCCCATGGTATGAGTTCATTCAAAGAGTTCTCCCGAGTTTGCCCTGATTCGAACTCGGAGATTTAAGGGAATGGCCGCTCGTCGGTACTTGGGGCTCTCGTGGAAATTTTTCAACATGTTGAAAAATCTTCACGAGTCTTCCCGAGCTTACCATGTTTCCCGAATACCTGCCGTTAGCTTTACGAGCCGCTAAGAGATGTCCCCGAGCTCCGACCTACCCGCTACGTTCATTCTACGTGCTTACCACGAGTTTGATTTTTTTTTAAACTCGGGAGAGCACTTGAATGAACTCGTACAGTGGGACAGGGCCATTACTATCCACAACCATGTTCAGCCAGAAATACCAGATTGATGCTTCACCTCAGCTTCCTCTATCACAGAAGCCAGTCTCTAAGCAATTCACTCCATCTGAAACCAAAGAACAATTGAGAAAGCGGTTTACAGGAGAGCCTTTGAGACGCACAACATCTCAGCTGTAGAACTGAAGGCCTGCATTCAAAAACTATGTGCAATTCCAGTCAAGTTTTTCCAGGAAAATTACAATACTGGCCACTACCTGACAATGTTGAAAATTTCCTGATTACACCTTGTTCATAAATTATTGGTCAAATCCAAACTAGCTAATTACCACCCAATCAGTTTGTCTTCGTAATCAACAGCAAACTGATGGAAGTTTCCATTGACAGTGCTATCACATGTCACTTACTCATGCATTTCTTGTTCACCAAAGCATAGTCTGGGTTTTGCCAGAATCCCTCGGTTCCAGACCTTATCACACCCTCAGTCCAAACATGGACCAAAAATGTGAATTTGAGAGGTGAAGTGAGAGTGAATGTTCTTGACATTAAGACTGCATGGCGTCAAGGAACCCTGGTAAAACTGGTCACTGGACATCAATGTTTAAACATTCTAATAGTTGAAGTTAAAATAAGATGACTGTGATTAGTGGGGATCAACCAGTCTAGATCCACACTATCAGGCAGAGCAGTGTTCGGGGATCAACCATCTTCAGCTGCTTCATCAATAGCTTTCCCTCCTTTAGAAGTTCAACAGTGGGCAGGTTTCCTGATGACTAGGGAACCAGTTGATTAAATGTTGCAGGTGTGGTGATCTGGACTAGTTATGGACAAATCAATGGACAAATAGTCACATGTTTAATTGCATTTGCAAGTCTTCAGTTACTGAAACAGTCAATATCTATATGCAGCAACCCCTGGACAACATTTGAGTATGGACTGACAATATTTTTGTGACCAAAGTACCAGACAGAGACTATCTCCAACAAAAAATAGTCTAATTTACCTTTGGTGTTTAATGGCATTGCCATGGCAAGAATCTCCTACCATCAATATCCTGGTGTCACCATTGAATGGAAACTTAAAACTGGACCAGACTCGTTAAAACTATGACCATGAAATCATTAACTTTAAGAAACCAGGTGACTAAAAGTTGGAGGTGTGATGATCTGGACTGTTGTCGGCAAATCAATGGTCAAAAGAGTCAAATATCTCCTGGGGATTGCAATCTTTTCCTAAACTGCTTCTCAATGTGGTTATGAACTTATGTGTGTAGAACTAGTAAATAGGGCAACGATGTCCATGAGCTGCTCTGAAACTACGCCATGCTCACTTCCACATTTTAATCTTGCTGCTTTTATTCCCCCAATTTATAATGGACAGTCAAGATTGTTCACATTTTGGAGTAGAGCATTTCTGTGCATAAAATATTTAACATGATAAAAAGATACAAAAAAAACCCCATGATATCTGGCTGAAAATATGGAGGGAAGCTTCTTTAAGTCTCTATCTACAACCTCTAAGTTCACAAAGGACAACTACACCATTGTACAATATTACTCTCAATATTACTCTCATCACTTGAATGATTTATTAGGAATGAAGCCATTATCCAGCACTCCAAGCACCAAACAATGTTCACACAGAGAGCATCTCAGGAAACCAGGGTGGGGAGCCTGCTATTTCCATCACTCCCAGTTGCTCACAGATCACTGCTGTTGTGTACATAAAGTGTGATCTAGCCATAATAGCTCACACTCAGCTAGATACCATGAACCGTGTGGCATTCATTATTCCAGTTGCAATTTCTGCATCCAAAAGCTTGCCTGTTGCTGCACTTTTATCTATTTTGCAATGAATGAAATGCTCTATGTTCTGCGCTCTATGTTCACCAGTTCTAAATCCCTTTTAGCAAAGCATGACACATAATCAGTAATAAGTAAATGCAAACGAGAAATATATTGATGGCACAGTTTACAATCGTCCAAATCCGATTCCTGAAACTGCATTCAGCATTGAGCAAGATCTAACGAGTACAACGCTGGCCATCAATTTTAATTGAGGTCCCAGTCTCCTTGCAGTGCTTCGTTGGTGGTTCCTCATGAACTTCGCTTTGCGATTATTGTTTTTCTCCATTTTAAATTCAACCAGACTTACACCATAACAAGTAGTAAACAATCTGCTGGAGGAACTCAAAGGGGTCGAACATAGTCTGTGGGTGGAAAGGAATGGTCGATGTTTCGGGTTGGCAGCAGCGCCAGTGGAAGAATGAATACTTCTTCAAGGTCTGCATATCTTGTGGAGAATTTCTTAAAGGAATTTGCCTTCTTTGCAGGACCCATCGTCAACTTGCCAGCAGTTGATGATATCGCACTTAACTAAAATAAATGACAAATGTATGTGTATTGGAAATTAAATTATAAGATATGCAAAAAAAATATCAGTGACTAGTAACAGACTACAACATGAAACAATATAATTTTATTGTACCGGTGGCTGCATGACATGCAATTCAAGTAATGAATGCCAAATTTACCTCCACAGCTCTCTTTTATTTAAAGAGAATGCAAACAAAAGGGAATTTGTGTAAGCTTTAAGCAAATCTGAGCAATCTACACGTTCCATTTTACTTGGACAGCCAGTTTGAAATTTAATTTAATGAGAATGAACTGTGAAGAAGAGCTATTCATCAGCCTATATAAATATACGTGGGCACCAAGGTATCATCATCCAGTCAGGGCAAAAATATTTGACCTGAGGAAGACGCCTTGTGGAAACACCTACTAAAACTAATTTTGATAAATTTCACATTCCTAATCAGGTTTTTTTTTCAGGCTGATGGAGCTAAATGAAATAATAGTATGTAATTATAGAACTGATGTAAATATATATTTTGACAGCCTATAATTGTTCATTATCTAGAGAAATAACTTGAATATGATAATGTTCATCCATGAATTCATGCTTCTGCAAATTTTAACAAAATCCACCAAAGCCTTTGCTTTAATCTGATTCATACTTATTAATCACAAAATTTAATAATTGATGCAAATAATTCTAAGTATCTCTCTAAAGGAAATACAGTATGTGCACGGGATTAAACAGATGGTACATGGAACTAATCCATCCTGCTACCAGTTTCCACCCCTTGCCTTGAGGTGGGGCATGTAGGATGTTCTGGCTCGCCCACATTAACTTTGGTGAAAATGTTGCACTTCGTCCAAGGAAATGCATAAACAAAGCAGGAGAATTCTTGTCAAAATCTCTCCCTTTATATCTAGATGCAAACAATGGAGATGCAATCCACAGGGCATATGACAGTCAGAATTAATAGGTGTGCATAATATTAATTGTACAGGAATATTGTGGGTGACAGTAAGAATAGTGGGATACATTGAGCATAACTAATCTGGAAGTGGGTACCAGGCAGCTGACATTTCATTGTGATACAAACTGGAAGATGGGGAGCTGTAAGTTGATAGGTATATGGACGGGAAAGGAATGGAGAGTTATGGTCTGAGTGCAGGTAGATGGGACTAGGGGCGAATAAGTGTTCGACACGGACTAGAAGGGCCGAGATGGCTTGTTTCCGCGCTGTAATTGTTATATGGTTATATGGTTATAACTAACAAAACATGGTTTTTGGATAGATTCGAAAATACAGCCAGGAAAGAGGAGAATTGAATAGGCATTGAGAAGGTGGGGTGAATGATGGATTAAACATTGCAGTACAGGAATGGGATTTGTGAATACAGGAAATACAGGTCAATGAAAAAATACACCACACCTGTAAATAAGACAAACAGTGGCATTTGTTCAAATGGGTAATACAAAATTCCCAGCCACTGGTAGTGAGATTGTTCACTGCATTAGTACAGTGCTGTTTGGAAGACCATGCACAATTCCAGTTACCATATTGTTATGGGATTGTTATGGCTTTGGCGTGAGTAGGCTGAATGGCACCGACCAAACATCACTAAGAAATAGGATGATTTGCACAGCAGAATAAAAAACCCCTTTGCAATTCCAATAAGTTGTTTTCCAGAACCAGCATTCAGTGACCAAGGAAATAGAAATAAGAGTCTAGATTCGAAAAGTCTCCCATTCCTTCTCTCAAGAGATACTGCCTGTCCTGCTGAGTTACTCCAGCATTTTGTGTTTATCTTCTGAATAAAAATAACTTCAGGACAGAAAAGATGGATGGCTCAAACCAGTGAAGTTATAGCTTGTCACTCTGAAATCTTTTCACCCGTCAGCAGTTATTCAATTCCTCGCTGTTTGCTTTTACCCGTCTTTCATGGACTGCATTCCAGGTCGCATTAACTTGCAACTTAAAATAAAAATCTTCATTTCTCAGCTGGTTCTTTCACTATTTACCTTAAATCATCCAAATTCGAATTTAACTCACCTCCTGGACATGGTATAATCGATGCGTGTGAAATATTAGCTGCCTTTCTTCATCCCACAATGTCTTATAGCAAAGAAACACCTTTCAAAACCCAAAGTGCTTTACAATCAATTAAGTATTTTTGCAAGGTAATCATTATTCTAGTGTAGGAACTTGCCTTTGTAGTTCCATTGAGCCATCCACCTGTATTACAAATCCCACTACTGCACTGCATTCTATAATCTTTGTTCTCGGTGTTTATATTATCCCCCTTTTTGGCTTTGAAACACAATTTGCCAGCAGTATATTCCAATCTATACAAAAACCATTTGTTCTCTGTGTCTGTAGCCTGGCCTGACAAGCATGAACACATAATCTGCTTTAGTGATGATGGCTGTGGAAAGTATTGGCCCAGACATCAGGGAAGCTTTGTTGCTGTGCTGTGAGTGAAGGCACAGGATGTTTTGCATCCCTGTGTGACAGTCGTCATGGCCTTGGTTAAAAAGCCATGCATCTGAAAGTGTGAGAGTGTGCCATACCTTCAGTTAAACTACGAACTACCAGCTAGGGTTACAGTATATGCACCCATCCCAATATGGAAACCTAGAGTGCAGAGATATGGGTTCCACCACTGCATTATCCCCAGGATATTTTAAATAAGATTTTTTTAATAATATGTGTTAGTTCGAAATTGCAGAATTCCTGAAAGGTAAGGATATTTTCATGTGCTGCAATCACCAGATTTGCCTTGACTATCTCAAACCTGTGTGGGTTTTCTCCGGATGCTCCGGTTTCCACCAAACTCCAAAGATGTATAGGTTTATAGGTTAATTAGCTTGGTATAATTGTAAATTGTCCATAGTGTGTATAGGATAGTGTTAATGTGTGGGGATTGCTAGTCGGCACGGACTTGCTGGGCTGAATGGCCTGTTTCCGTCCTGTATATCTAAACTAAATTAAACAAAACTAAACTATTTAATTAATTCCTTCCTTCCAGGTGTGTTGCCAATGACTGAACAACCATGAAAATGTTATTGTTTCAATAACATAGAGCTAAATTAAACATATCCAGCTTGTCTAATTAATGTGAGAAAAATTAATCTTAGGGCTGAACTGCATCTTAAAAACATGTTTTCATTTATTTCCGCTCGTTTAACAAATAGGAAATGACTTTGATATTGCATGTGAATGGAGAGAAGGTGCTTCCCATAAAGTCAGTCCATATCAATTTTGACAAAGTCTTCATTATGGTTTGGTATTTGAGTAGGCTAAGGTGAGAAGTTCATAAGTTCATAAGTGCATAAGTGATAGGAAAAGAATTAGGCCATTCGGCCCATCAGCCCATGGCTGATCTGTTTTTTTCCTCTTAACCCCATTATCCTGCCTGCTCCCCATAATACCTGACATCAGACCTAAACACAAATCTATCTATCTCGGCCTTATGAAGCAGGTTGGTGATCAAGAATAGATAAATGGGAGAGCTGAAGGAACACTCTGCATGAAGAGCAGAATATTCACAGCCAAAGTCGAAGCAGTTTCGAACAGTGGAAAATGTACACTTCAGAATGTTTAAAGAATTAAAAGAAGAACTTAAGATTATTCAGCCCCTTTCAGCATAACAAAGCCCTTCCTTGTCACTGAATGCAACGGGAGCGTAGTGTCGGAAAAAGTAGCAGCCAATTTACAAACTGTAAGATTTATTATTCTGAAGAAGTGCCTTGACCCGAAATGACACAAATCAATGTCCTCCAGAGATGCTGCCCAACCTGCTGAGTTACTCCAACACTGTGTCCCTCTGTGTATTACCCAGCAACTGCAGATGTTTGTCTCTACTACTTATACAATGATAATACCTTACTTGGCTAGCATTCTCCCCCCATGGTCTGTTTTAACAAGGGTTTACTGCATTGGATCAGCCATTCTATGCCCTATTTCTACAAATCCCATTTTTTCAACACATGTGGATAACATATAAAAACTGGCCTTGCAAAGACAACTTCTCAAATGTCAGAGTGTGCAATGTGTCTAATGGGATCCAAGAATAGACCTGTCTTTAAATGATCTCACTGAATTCAAATATTCCTAAATGTATAAAAATAACCCTGTGGTCTACAAAGAGGTCAGATGTGCAATCAACATATCAAATGTATAACCCATTATTTGCACGTTGCTGTGGATCAATATCTGTTCACTTTTAATTTATTATGTTCATGGTTCAATCTGTGTAGCAATAACCAAAATATAAAAATGCACATCATTTATAATGTCAGCTTCCCCGCTAGTTTCTGACTCTTAAAAAGATCACTCATGAGTTATTGACAGCTAATATATAGTAGTGTAACATTTCCTCTCTATTATTTAGACAGCTCTTTGCTTCCAATCAAATTCCTTTTATACATCCCCAGACCTTGGCTTCCCCACCCTAACCACTCCCTCTGCAACTCCTTGTTCATTGATCCCATCTCACCAAACAGCTCCCTCCCCAGTTGCTTTCTCCTGCAACCACGGAAGATGCAATACCTGTCCCAACACCTCCTCCATCACATCCATCCAGTGACCCCAGCAGTCCTTCCAGTGGAGATCGACGTTCATGTGCACAACCTTTAACCTCATCTAACCATCCGGTGATCCAGGTGTGGACTCCTATACATTGGCGAGGTCAAGCATAGACTCGACAACCATTTTGTTCAACACTTAGTTGTAGGTAGGTTGATCTGCAGGGTTAAATCGCATGGGATCCAAAGAGAGATAGCTGAATGGATAGAAAATTGGCTTTATGGAAAGGTGATAGTGGCAGGATGTTTGTTAAACTGGAGGCCTGTGACCAGTGGCATGCCTCCAGGTTCGGTGCTGGGCTCATTGCTGTTTGTCAGCTGTATCAATGATTTGGATGAGAACATATATGGCATGATTAGCAAGTTTGCAGATGACACAAAAGTGAGTGGTATTGGAGATAATGAAGATGGTTGTCAAAAATTGCAGCAAGGTCTTGATCGGTTGAACAGGTGGGCTGAGGAATGGTTGATGGAATTTAATACAGAGAAATGTGAGGTGTTGCATTTAGGTGAGACTCTGACTCTGGGAAGTGTTGTAGAGCAGAGGGATCTAGGAGTGCAGGCACATAGTTCCTTGAAAGTGGCATCACAGAGAGGGTGGTCAAAAATGCATTCAGCACATTGGCATTAATCAGTCAGAGCATTGAGTATAGAATTTGGGAGATTTAGCTGCAGTTATATATATATAAGGTATTGGTAAGACCACATTTAGAGTATTGTGTTCAGTTTTGGTCACCATATTATAGGAAAGATGTTGTCAAGCTAGAAAGGGTGCAGAGATGAATTATGAGGATCAGCCTGAGCTATAGAGAAAGGTTGAGCATGCTAGGACCTTATTCCTTGGAGCACAGAAGGATGAGGGGGTGATCTTATGGATGTGTACAAAATCATGAAAGAAATAGATTGCAAACAGGTAAACGCACAGTCCTTTACCCATAGTAGTGGAATCGAGAACATGGGGATATAGGATTAAGGTGGGGGAAAGATTTAATAGGAACCTGAGGGATAACTTTTTTATACAATGGGTAGAAACATAGAAACATAGAAAATAGGTGCAGGAGGAGGCCATTCGGCCCTTCAAGCCAGCACCGCCATTCATTGTGATCAAGGCTGATCGTCCCAAATCAATAATCCGTGCCTGCCTTCTCCCCATATCCCTTGATTCCATTAGCCCCTAGAGCTCTATCTAACTCTCTTAAATCCATCAGTGATTTGGGTGGTGAGTGTATGGAACCAGCTGCCAGAGGAAGTGGTTGAGGAAGGTGCTATTGAACCACTTAAAGCCCTGTCCCACGGGTACGAGTTCATTCCAAGAGCTCTCCTGAGTTATAAAAAAATCAAACTCTTGGTAAGCACGGAGAATGAATGCAGCGGGTACGTCGGAGCTCGGGGATGTCTCTTAGCACTAACGGCAGGTACTCGGGAAGACTCGTGTTGTGAGATAAATGAAACTTTCACTACTCGCAATTAACAACTTTATTTAAGCTTTAAGCAACTTATTTATTTAATACATAAACTCAGAAACGTCTGGCAAACATGGCTGATTCCGCAGGCTTTTCCCGCCCGAAATACTTCGTACATGCGCACACTCCGGAAATGTCCTGCGCATGCACACTCTAGAAATGTCCTGCGCATGCGCACACTCTAGAAGAGCTCCGCACATACGCACATGCGCCCTCTTCATTCTCCCCTCCTATTTATAAGTTGAGACGGTCAGGAGGTTTAATACGTCTTGATGACCATCGCAGCACTGGAGCCTCAGGAGATACCGGTGTTTCAATAGCTGGGGGTAGATATATTGCTTGGTCATCAACTTCACTCATATTGTTATTTAGATTTTCAATTTTAGAATTTCTTGTAGAAGTTTCTATAGAGGATGCTGGAAGTGTTGGAGGAAGTTCCCGATTAGTGTTATCAAGAAGCGACGGAGCTGACAGAGGAAGTTCTCGATTAGTGTTATCAAGAAGTGACAGAGCCGATGGAGAAGATGGACATGGTGCAAGGTCACGAAGTGAGACAGTTGACTGACGTCCATCCCGATACTTGATAGTTGCATAAGAAGGGTTGACATCAGTCAGTTCAACTTCATCAACAAAAGGTTAATTCTTATTTAATCGGACATACCGACGAAGCAACACAGGCCCAAGGCTCGTCAACCATGATGGCAGAGAAGTACCACTAGAAGAACGCCGTTTGAAGTTAAAGAACCGCTCGTGTGGAGTAGTATTGGTAGCAGTTGACAGTAGAGATGTGATGGAGTGTAATGCATCTGGTAGAACACATTCCCACTGCTGATCTGGTATATAATTTGACTTTAAAGCCAGTTTCACTGCTTTCCAAATGATTCCATTATACCTCTCAACCTGACCATTTCCAATAGGATGATATGGTGTTGTTTTACTTGTTGCATTTCCTCTCTTAGAAAGGTAGTCCTTTAAATCTTTTGACATGAATGAGGTGCCCCTATCAGAATGTATTAAACTTGGAAATCCACAGAATGAAAACAGTTGATCTAAACATTCGATAACCATAGCAGCTGAAATATTTGGACAAGGAAAGGCAAATGGAAACCTCGAATATTCGTCAACTAAGGTAAGTATATAAACATTTTGAGAGGAGGATGGTAAAGGCCCTTTGAAGTCAATACTCAAACGTTCCATAGGTTGAGTAGCTTTGATCAATCTTCCTTCTTCAGGACGGAAGAACCTTGGTTTTAATTCAGCACAGATTCTACATGAAGCACACGTCATCTTCACATCTTCTGTAGAGAAAGGTAAATTTTTGGAACGAACATAGTGTAACAAACGAGTGACTCCAGGATGACACAACCCATTGTGAAGATCAGTGAGTGCAGAAGAATGAACAGAGGCACAAAATGCTCGAGTTAATGTGTCCGGAGCAACATTATCCTTACCAGGGCGGTACTCAATTGAATAACTATATGCAGATAATTCAATCCTCCATTCATGAATTTTACTGTTTTTAAATCTTCGTTCGTTTCCGATTATCCAGCATAAAAGCTACTGAACGCTGATCTGTTATCAAAGTGAAGTGCTGGCGAGCAAGGAAATGACTCCATTTCCTCACTGCTTCAATAATTGCTGTAGCTTCCTTTTCGACGGATGGGTAGTGCAACTCACTACCTTGGAGAGTACGAGACATGAAAGCCACTGGTCATTCTACTTGATTTAATGTTGCTGATACTGCTAAATCAGAGGCATCACATTCAACAACAAAGGGGAGGTCCTCATCGATGGCGTGTAATGTCGCAGATTCCAATTGTTTCTTTAAAGAAGTAAAGGCACCAATTGCTGTAGAGTCAAGGGGGAAAGATTTTGCTCTTATCAAAGGTTGAATTTTGTCAGAAAAATTTGGTATCCATTTAGCATAATATGCAAAACATCCCTTCGTAGAGAGTTTAATGTTGCTGGAACAGGTATCTCTTGGAGTGGGCAGAGTCTTTCTGGATCAGGCTTGATTATATCATTTCCAACCCAATAACCAAGAATATTAATTGATGACACTGATGTTATTGACTTAGCCTCATTTAATGTTAGATTTTTAGAATGTACAACATCTAAAAACCGTTGTACATTTTCATCATGTTCAGTTTGGTCTTTTCCTGCAATAGTTATATTATCAAGATAAGGGGAAGTATCTTTAAGGTTTTCCTGTTCAACAAGTTTGTCCATCTCTCTCTGAAAAACAGCCACGCCATTAGTTACCCCAAAAGGAACTCTGCAGTAGTGATATAATTTCCCATTTGCTTCAAACGCAGTGTATTTCTTCTCTGATTCCTTCAGAGGAATTTGATAGTAAGCACTTTTTAAGTCAAAAGTAGAGAATATCTTATACTTAGCTAATGTATTGATAATCTCTTCTATTCGAGGTAATGGATATGCATCAAGCTCCGTGAACTGGTTTATAGTTTGAGAGTAATCAATGCAGAGTCTCTTTCTATGTCTCTCCAAGGGGTCCTTAACCACGACAACTTGTGCCCTCCAAGGGGAAGAACTGCGTTCTATAATCCCCTCTTGTAAAAGATTAGTTACTTCTGTGTTGATAAAGTTCCTATCATCTTTACTAAAATGTCTTGATTTTGTAGCAATTGGCTTGCACTTGGAGGATAAATTAGTGAATAATGAAGGACATTCAACAGATGCAGCAGAAAAAACCACACAATACTGGTGGCTTTGACAATACAAGATCAGGCATAGTTCCTTCATACATTATTTGAAGTGATCTGTGCAGTTTCTGGAAATCCTGACCTAGAATTATATCGCTACACAAATTTTTCAAAATACCAAGACATACAGATTTATAGCTAGTTTTGTTCAGAATAAAGTCTACAATACAAGATCCTATAATTTGAGTATTGAGAGTTGTCAGAGCCATCGAGATTTCTCTATTTGAAGGAATTATAGTTAGATTTAGTCGGGACACAACTTGTTCACTTATAAAACTTTCTGAACTGCCAGAATCAAGTAGTACATTAAGTGTATGGCCATTAATGGATACCGTTGTAGCTGCATGAGACAAGCTCTGAGGAAATGCAGCTGTAATTGCACATAAAGAAGGCGTGTATATGGCAGCAGTCACACTTTTAGTAGTTGCGTTGGACTTGCATACTCTAGAATAATGTCCCTTCTTGCCACAACTATTACAAGTTGCCTCTCGAGCAGGACATGTCTCTCTCTTATGAATATTACCCCCCGCAAAAGTAACAGTTCTTTTTTGAATAATTATATGCTGCAGCAAGGGCACCTTTATCAGTAGAAATTGTTTCCGTTTGCTCCATATTAGTACGTGGGTGAAATTCCTTTGTAGTAGTTGCAGCAAAATACACATTAGATGAGCCGTAAGCATCTGAATTTTTCTGAGCCAAGTCTAAAGAGTAAGCATGATTGTAAGCTGACTGTAAATCCAAGGTTTTGTGTTCTATTAGTCTTTGTCGTATTAAAGGCGATGCCAAACCATTGATAAAAGAGTCTCAAATAACTTCCTGTCGATATTGATCAGCCGTAACTGCTTTGAAGGCACGGTCTTTACTAAGTCTTTGAAGTTCTTGTAAAAATTCATCGTGACTCACCAGGTTTTTGTTTCCGAGTAGCAAGGAGGTGTCGAGCGAATATCACGTTGGGTGTCTTAATGAAGAGTTTGCTTAGAACATCAATAGCAGAATCATAAGTTGTACATTCCTCTATGTAATCATATACATCAGAAGAGACAAAGCTTATTAATGTCTTGAGTCTGTCTGGTGCATCATTGCCACACTCATCAAAGAAGTTATTTAGTATACGAAGCCAGTGCTTCCAATTCTTTGCAGCAGCAGGTGAGTTGGGATCCAGATCCAAGCGTTGTGGTTTCAGTAACATCTCCATCCCAAGTCGGACTGTTTGACTTCTGAAATAAGTTGCTTAAATTGTTGTGAGATAAATGAAACTTTCACTACTCGTAATTAACTTAACTTATTTAAGCTTTAAGCAACTTATTTCTTTAATACATAAACTCAGAAACGTCTGGCAAACATGGCTGATTCCGCAGGCTTTTCCCGCCCGAAATACTTTGCACATGCGCACACTCCGGAAATGTCCTGCACATGCGCACTCTAGAAATGTCCTGCGCATGCGCACACTCTAGAAGAGCTCCGCACATGCGCACATTTCAACTCGCTAACGGCAGGTAAGCATGGGAAGACTCGTGAAGATTTTTCAACATGATGAAAAATGTCCACGAGAGCCCCGAGTACCAACGAGTGGCCATTACCGTAAATCTCCGAGTTCGAATCAGGGCAAACTCGGGATAACTCTTGGAATGAACTCGTACCGTTTGACAGGGATTTGAGTCAGGTACATGGATAGGATATAGTCCAAACAGGGGCAGGTGGAACTAAAGTAGATGTGGCATGTCAGTTGGTGTGGGCAAGTTGGGCCATATGTCTCCAAGACTTTATGACTTTCGCTCGGCCCGTCAAGGCCAAATGGATCACTTGGTTGTTAACCATTTTAACTCGCCTCCTCAGTCCCACACTGACCTTTCAGTGCTGGGTTGTCTCCATTACAAGAGTGAGGCCGCCTACACCTGGAGGAACAAACAGCATCTCAAATTCCACCTGGGTAGCTTACAACTCAGTGGTATGAATGATAATTTCTTCAATTTTAGGTAACTTACTAAACCCCCCTTCCTTATCTCCCCCCTCACTTCCTTCTGCCCCATCTTGATTCACATGCATTCCTCCCCTCCCTCTCACCCTCTACCTACATTCCCTCCTCTAGCTTCACAATTTGGCCACTTTAACCCTTTTGTCTCACACCTCTTGTCTTTTCATCTCTGGCCTTTGGACAACTACCTGCCTATCAAAAACACCCCTCACTTGTACCCACCAATCACTTGCTAGGCTTGATACGGTCATAAGGTCACAGTGATAGGAGTAGAATTAGGCCATTTGGCCCATCAAGTCTACTCTGCTATTTAATCATGGCTGATCTATCTCTCCCCCCTAACCCCATTCTCCTGCCTTCTCCCCATAACCTCTGACACCTGTACTAATCAAAGATCTATCTAACTCTGCCTTAAAAATATCCACCGACTTGGCCTCTGTAACCTTCAGTGGCAAATAATTCCACAGATTCACCACCCTCCAGTGACCTTCTGGAATGTAGTCCCACTGGGAGCTGAGATAACTTATTTTTAAGGCAAATCCTTGCTTGCCATATAAAATGGCAGTGATAGCTTTCCCCATGGTCAAGATGAAGCCCTGTGCAACCACACTGCATCTAGCTCGAGCAAAGACAGCTTATCCCTTTTCCCTGTTCTATCAGATATCAATGTCAACTGCTTAATGTCATTTTTAATAACACAAATTACTAAATTACTCAATTACACTCCAGGTGACCAAACACATTTTCAATGTTTAGAGAGATTACACTATTGATTTCAATCTGTTTCAAGTGTGAAGACAGCTTCATTGGAATTATACATTTACAATGGGGGATATTCTAGGTGGGAAATAACAACAAAAAACTTCCTGGCCCATGTTCTTCATTAATGCACCAGCAGTGCTTACATAATTAATGGGCTTTTACTCTGGGCTATTTTTCAATAGCTGCTGAATTAATAATTGTTAATTACTTGGAGCCTATTTTTCTATTATAATGTAAATATTGTAGTTTTGTGGACAGGCAAGAACCACATGGGGCTCAGGGACATCTCTCGCTCCCTCTCTCTCCCTCTTCTCACTGCTTATGCAGAAATCTGGTTCTCTCTGTGCACGCTGGGATAGTAAATGTTTAGTCAATTCCTCTACAGCCACCTCAACAGCTGCTCAGCCCAGTTGATGTGGGTATAACCAGTACTTTTGCTACGGGCATTGCTACACTTGCTTGGTGACTGTAGGTATGTAAACCAGCTTCACAATAAGGCTCATGAGCTTTGGTGGTTTAAGTCACACTGACTGTGATATTGAAGGGGGGGGGGGGGGATATTTGTGCATTGCCCAGCAGAAGTATGTACGTAGGCAGATTGTAAAGCAATGCCAATGATGCCGGATTAGAGCCTGCACCTCCAACAAGGACCATGTGTTGACTTTGTATAACTGACTACACAATTAGCAGCAGGAAGGACACTCCAAACAGTGTTGTTTAAGGAGCTGAGCAATGACTTGCCAATTGGCTGGTGATTGATTTATGGTGAATTGTTTGATTCAAGTGAGCTTTGTGTTATCTGCAACATTGCAATCTACAGGGAGTTATGTGCAATGATACGAGGGGGTTTGCCTTCCTTTAAGGTTTCTGCAATAATAATTTGCTTCTGTCTCGGGAGCATTAATAGGCATTCCTTTTCGTACGGGGAGAATGAGCAGATGGCATGCGGAGCAGGACAAGCTGGTACGAGATGGAAGCAGCGGAATGGCAGAAGGGCTGCTAACTGGAGGCCATATCCTCCAGGGTCTTCGGGGAGACCCAAAGTGAATCTCAGCATGATGAATATGAGCTTTTGCAAGAATGCCACCAGCTACAACCGCAATTACAATGTCGGAACGTGAGAGCACTGTGTCGCCTAAAGCTGCCAAGGTCACCGTGGCCATGAGCTCTAGTACTTGTCGTCCTTCAAGCTGAATCTGAAGATTTCTGCATCATATCAGCGCTTTCTGCTGCTTGAGGGAGGGCACACATGCTGCCCTTTACTAGGTGGCTGAGTATACTCTCTCTTGCTGCAAAAGGAACACATGGCTTGGCCCATGGTGCCCAGTGTGACTGATTGCAGGGGCACCACCTTGTACGAGCCACTTGTCAAATCAAAAATGTATTACAGCAGTGATTCCACCCCTTCAACATCTGTGTGGTGTGTGATAATGTAGAGTGCAGGTCAATAGCCAGTCCGCCATAATGATGCTTCTATTTTGCTCGACTTCACACCATCTGCCATTGAACTGTTGATGGCAAATCGAACTGGGATAGTACTAATCACAACCCTCAAAGCGGATGTACAACCTTCATACACACGGGAAATGCATGTATTATCAATCTCACACAACATCTACATTTCCCTTGATCTTCATTCCCTTTGATCTCTCATTTACACACCTATCTCTCGTCTCCCTCTTCACTGACTGTCTGAAGGAGAGTCTCAACCCGAAACATCACCCATTCCTTCTATCCAGAGATGCTGCCTGTCCCGCTGAGTTACTCCAGCATTTTGTGTCTACCTTTGGTAGCAATGTTACAAAATTTTGAGATTTAAAAAATCAAGCCTGTAATTTATCTCATCAGATAAAGCATAAAATAAGTTTAATTTGACACCTAATTCACTTTCATATCTCAAGTATTTAAAAAGTTATGGCCATTTTCATACTCGGAAATTAGCATCTTGTTCCCTATTGATTTTCTATGGACATAACAAAAAAGCTGTGATCGTGTGCTGTCAAAAGGCCATAACCTTCTTAAAAATTAAGAGAACTGAATGAAATTTTCAGTTATCGTAGATTGAACCATTCTGAAACAAACATAAAATAATCTAACTTGGATGACCTGAAATTAAAGCATATAATTAGTTAGTTACCCAAGTGTAGCTAATTTCAAACTTCAATTACTAGATCAGATTCAGATTCAGATTCAGATTCAATTTTAATTGTCATTGTCAGTGTACAGTACAGAGACAACGAAATGCATTTAGCATCTCCTTTGAAGAGCGACATAGCAAACGATTTTGAATTAAAAAAATAAATAATAAGTGTCCGTGGGGGGGGGGGTGATTGGCAGTCACCGAGGTACGTTGTTTAGTAGATTGACAGCGGCCGGAAAGAAGCTGTTCCTCGACCTGCTGGTTCGGCAACGGAGAGACCTGTAGCGCCTCCCGGATGGTAGGAGGGTAAACAGTCCATGGTTGGGGTGAGAGCAGTCCTTGGCGATGCTGAGCGCCCTCCGCAGACAGCGCTTGCTTTGGACAGACTCAATGGAGGGGAGCGTGGAACCGGTGATGCGTTGGGCAATTTTCACCACCCTCTGCAATGCCTTCCGGTCGGAGACAGAGCAGTTGCCATACCATACTGTGATGCAGTTGGTAAGGATGCTCTCGATGGTGCAGCGGTAGAAGTTCACCAGGATCTGAGGAGACAGATGGACCTTCTTCAGTCTTCTCAGGAAGAAGAGACGCTGATGAGCCTTCTTGATCAGAGTAGAGGTATTGTGGGTCCAAGAGAGGTCATCGGAGATGTTGACTCCCAGGAACCTGAAGCTAGAAACACGTTCCACCTCCGTCCCGTTAATGTGGATGGGGGTGTGCGTGCCGCCTCTGGACTTCCTGAAGTCTACAATGAGCTCCTTGGTCTTCTTGGAGTTAAGGGCCAGGTTGTTGTCAGCGCACCATGCTGCTAAGTGCTGGACCTCCTCCCTGTAGGCCAGCTCATCGTTGTTGCTGATGAGGCCAATCACCGTTGTATCATCTGCATACTTGATGATGGTGTTAGTACCATGTACAGGTGTGCAGTCATAGGTGAAGAGGGAGTAGAGGAGGGGGCTCAGCACACAGCCCTGAGGGACGCCGGTGTTCAGGGTGAGGGTTGAAGAGGTGTGCTTGTCTAACCTCACAGACTGGGGTCTGTTGGTTAGAAAGTCCAGTATCCAGTTGCAGAGGGAGGGGTCGATGCCCAGGTTACCGAGTTTGGTGATCAGTTTTGATGGAATAATGGTGTTGAATGCTGAGCTGTAATCGATGAACAGCATTCTTACATAAGTGTCTCTGTTGTCAAGGTGGGAGAGGGCGGAGTGAAGTGCCGTTGAGATGGCATCCTCCGTATTCCTGTTCTTGCGATAGGCAAACTGATAGGGATCCAGTGTGGGGGGTAGGCAGCTTTTGAGGTGTGCCAGGACCAGCCTCTCGAAGCACTTGGTGATGATGGGAGTAGATCTAAACATCTATCCATTTCTTAATAAATGATTAACGTTTTTAAATAGCCCAAGTGTCCAAATAATATTCATAAATAATTCACAATAAAACATGATTTTAAAATCTCATTTACATTAATTTATAGGCCAAATGGAAGGAATTTAGTGTTCAATTGCAGTAAATTAAAGTCCATTTTAAATCAGCTTTCTAGCAGGTTCCTGTGAACGCGCTGGTTTAGAACGTTCACATTGCAGTGGATTTGTGCCTCAAATGCCCAGAACAATGCTGCGGGATATAAAGAGCCCAAAATGAACTACTCGCTATAGAAAACTTCATATACAGGGTTCTTAAGAAGCCCCTTTTAATGTAAAAATAAGGTACATACCTTTAATTGTTTGCTTTATAAAACCCTGGGGCTGCGAGAGGTCGCGGGTTTAGAGAGTGATTTTTAAACTACTATAACTATTATACAAGGCCATAAAAACTAATAATACCTTTTGCGACGGGGTTTCAGCGATTTTTCGTTAATGATTTACTAGGCTGAACATTTTCGATTGCAACAGCCTAGTAAAAATCACGTTTTAAACCCACCCCCTCTAAACAGCGCCAAAACGCGCACACGGCCTGGGGCAGATTCTCAACGACGATTCAGGTAGGTTTTGCAACATACCTACCTTTGGTATTAACCAGCATCTGCAGCTCCTTCCTTCATGTAAGAACACATAGAACAGGTAATTGGTATGCTCAATAATGGCTCAACACTTTGGACAGCTTTAGAGGACCCTTGCTGCAGGAACGATCCCCAACAAGTGCTCCATGGGCCAAACTCAAAGCTCACCTTGCATTTTATCTTTTGATAAGGGATAGTGTATATATTGGATTTGCGAGCATCTGTGACCTTCCTTAAGCAATTATAATATGCTGTATATATCTTCAGGAGTAGAATAAGACCGAATGTGAAGGAGGAACGTTAATAGCTAATTGGAGGCCATTAAGCTAAAATGGATTAACTGTCTGTAACCAACTTAAATTACCGTGCATTCACTAAACACAATCCAGAGTTACCATAAAACAATAGCTCCACATAACATTATCCGCTCCATTGCTGACTTTTGACGGTGTAACCAAAGTCAAACAGAAGTGAACCCAACATGAACATCCCCAAGCAAATTTTCAAACTGCTGCTTCCCAGATTACTGTACAGATGCCAACTAATTATTGTTGTGCATTCTCTCCAAGTTTGTTTCACTGGTGCCTGTCTCTACCTCATGCCATCTGCAGCTCCATCCCCAACATGCTCAGTCTGAATATTGTCTTCTTCATTTAAAGTCTGAGCTGATGTGACAACCATCCTGATTTTCTCTGCAGGAATATCAAAAACTGTACAAATAACGGTCTAATATCCTGCACTGTCAAAAAAACAATCCCCAGAGTCCCAGAGTAAAAACAAATTTGAGGACTAAAGCTTTTTTCACAAAGAACCACTGTACCTATAACCATCCATAATGGGGTGACTCGCATTTTCATACAGAGTTTCTCTGATTATAGGAAGCCCAAGTAGGAGCTGCTACTTTCAAATCACGCAAAAGGATTTGAGTATAGGAGCAGGGAGGTTCTACTGCAGTTGTACAGGGTCTTGGTGAGACCACACCTGGAGTATTGCGTACAGTTTTGGTCTCCAAATCTGAGGAAGGACATTATTGCCATAGAGGGAGTGCAGAGAAGGTTCACCAGACTGATTCCTGGGATGTCAGGACTGTCTTATGAAGAAAGACTGGATAGACTTGGTTTATACTCTCTAGAATTTAGGAGATTGAGAGGGGATCTTATAGAAACTTACAAAATTCTTAAGGGGTTGGACAGGCTAGATGCAGGAAGATTGTTCCCGATGTTGGGGAAGTCCAGGACAAGGGGTCACAGCTTAAGGATAAGGGGGAAATCCTTTAAAACCGAGATGAGAAGAACTTTTTTCACACAGAGAGTGGTGAATCTCTGGAACTCTCTGCCACAGAGGGTAGTTGAGGCCAGTTCATTTGCTATATTTAAGAGGGAGTTAGATGTGGCCCTTGTGGCTAAGGGGATCAGAGGGTATGGAGAGAAGGCAGGTACGGGATACTGAGTTGGATGATCAGCCATGATCATATTGAATGGCGGTGCAGGCTCGAAGGGCCGAATGGCCTACTCCTGCACCTAATTTCTATGTTTCTATGTTTCTAAGTTATCCTTAGATTTAGATATATATTTTGGTTTGTTATTACAGCAAAAAGCTTTTTCTTATGTGTTGTCAAATCAGATAATACTATTCATGAATACCATCGTCAGACTCAAAAACAGTAGATAGGGCAAAGAGAAAAACACTAATGTGCAGAATATGTTTTCTCTGCACTGTAGCATTACAGTTCCACAGAAACAGTTCAATGTCAGCAATGGGGTAGGTTGGAAACTTGGGATGTCCAGCTTACTGTAGGGCTGTTCAGTGGGGATGAAGCTGTTCCTGGGTCTTGTGGTATGTGGTTTTCAAACTATTGTATCTTCTGCCCAACAGGAGCAGGAGAAGAAAGAATGACCAGGGTGGAAAAGGTCCTTGGTTATGTTGACTGCTTTCCAAGGCAGTGTGAATTATACATGGAGAATGAGGAGTCTGGTCCATATAACATTCACAACTCTAACGGTCTTGGGCAGAGCTGTTCCCAGACCAAGCTGTGATGCAACCCGACAATAAACTTTCTACGGCGCATCTGTACAAGTGCTCAATTTTAAATATTATAATGATCCCTATTGTTTCAAGTAGCTATATATTTGTTAGACAACCATTCTTTGTTTACGAAACAAATGCCAAATGAACTTGCCAATGCTTATATCTCTGTGATTGCTGAAAATGATATCCATGTCCAATCAGAAGTTATTTTTCATATGAAAAAAAAATAATTCCCAATCATATTTCAACCAAAGGCCCAAATTGACAAGGTGATAAAGATTCAACACAGTGGAATAGAATACATGAATGATAAAAAAAATTACACCTTTAGTGGGTCCAAAGGATCCAAAGGAGTCTTGCACCTTTTTAAGGGGATATAATCAGTTGTAAATACACCGACTTGATCCCTTATCTGCAATAATTGTGGTCAAGTACAACTCCAACTCGATTTTTAAGTTTACTGATGAGACCACTGTCATCAGCTGGTTCAACTAAGGACTAAGAACTTTGCATCATGTTGCCAGGAGAGGAGCCTGACCCTCTACATCAGCACAGTGAAAGAGTTGGTTGTTGACTCACTTCCCTAGGGGGTGAACACAGCCCTCTCCTCGCTAATAGAGCACATCTAGAGATGGCCAGCAAGTTCCTCAGCATCCATAACACCAGCAACTTAACCTGGTCCCTTCATACTGATGCGATGATCAAGAAGGTGCAACAATGTATTTAGTTTCTTAGGTATCTGAAAACATTCAGCATGCCCATGAGGATTCACTCAAACCTTCCTACAGAAGGTATTTTGACAGGATGCATCTCAGCTGCAAGTATGGGAACTGCCCTGCTGTGGACTGCCTGAACTAGCAGGATGGCTTGAAGTATTGCCAAGGATGCCTCCCATCCTGGCCATTTCCTTTCCTATCTTCTGCCTTCAGTGAGAATATCCAGGATCTTGGAAGCTCGGACATCCAGATTTAAGAACAGTTTCTTCCCCACTACTGTCAAATTCCTGAATCAATCTCCACTTTCACACCCCCCTTCCCGGAGGTGCTATCATGTACTATTACACTAACACCTACATCATTCGATTATTCTGTTAAACAGTTTTTGCACTACTTCAGATTGTAATACAATCCTGCTGCTTGCTGTATTTATCATTACTGTACGTATACTGTTCCCTATGCAAGCTTCATGCTCGCAAGAAAGTTTGTTGAAACCTGGTATATATGACGATGAACTAATCTGAATCTAAATTTACTGTGCCAATATTTTTCCAAGTAACAGGTTGAAACGGACAAGGAGCTGTTGGTGAAAATTATTAAACGAGCAGAGTGGAGACAGAGCAGAGCTGACAGTTCACACTGAGCATGCTGATGAGTTCCAAAGATCAATTCTCATCAAAGAATAAACATTGAGGTTGTTTGGAAAAGGGTCCAGAAGAAAACATGCAAACAGGGCAGGGGGATGGGAACCAATGCAAGGAGCCATCAAAGGAGGACATAAGCAAAATGTAGAAGGGAGATGAGAAAAACAAACATGCAAGCTTTGTGCCTTAATGCAAGGAGCTTTGGTAATAACATGGATGAATTGAATGTGCAGTTAGTAGTTAAGTAATATGATATACAGTCTTTGGAATTACAGAGACATGGCTCCAGGGTGACAAAGGCTGGGAGCTAAACAGACAGGGGTATTCGATATTCAGGAAGGATAGACGGAAAGGACGAGTAGGTGGGGTAGCAATGTAACCCCACTTTTTAAGAAAGGAGGGAGAGAAAAAACAGGGAGTTATAGACCAGTTAGCCTTACATCGGTAGTGGGGAAGATGCTCGAGTCGATGTTATAGCAGCATTTGAAAGCAGTACAGGATCAGTCAAAGTCAGCATGAATCTATGAAGGGGAAATCATGCTTGACTATTCTTCTGCAATTTTGTGAGGATGTAACAAGTAGAATGGATAAAGGAGAGCCAGTGGATGTGGTGGATCTGGACTTTCAAAAAGCCTTTGACAAGGTCCCACACAAGGGATTAGTGGGCAAAATTAGAGCACATGGTATTGGGGGTAGGGTATTGACATGGATAGAGAACTGATTGGCAGACAGGAAGCAAATAATAGGAATTAACAGGTCCTTTTCAGAATGGCAGGCAGTGACTAGTGGGGTGCCACAAGGCTTGGTGCTGAGACCCCAGTTATTTACAATATATTAACGATTTAGACGAGGGAATTGATTGTGACATCTCCAAGTTTACGGATGACACAAAGCTGGGTGGCAGTGTTTGCTGTGAGAAAGATGCTATGAGGCTGCAGGGTGACTTGGATAGGTTGGTTGAGTGGGCAGATACATGGGCAGATGCAGTATAATGTGGATAAATGTGAGGTTATCCACTTTGGTGGCAAGAACAGGAGGGCAGATTTTTATCTGAATGGTGTCAGATTAGGAAAAAGGGAGGTGTGCTTGTACATCGGTCACTGAAAGTAAGCAAGCAGGTACAGCAGGCAGTGAAGAAAGTGAATGGCATGTTGGTCTTCATTGCGAGATTTGAGTTTAGGAGCAAGGAGGTCCTACTGCAGTTGTACAGGACCCTGGTGTATTGCATGCAATTTGCTTCTCCTAATTTGAGGAAGGACATTAATGCTATTGATGAAGTGGAGCATAGGTTCACCAGGTTAATTCCCGGGATGGCGCGACTGACCTATGATGAAAGAATGGATTGACTGGCTTTTATACACTGGAATTTAGAAGGATGAGAGGGTATCTTATAGAAACATATAAAATTCTTAAAGGATTAGACAGGCTAGATGCATGAAAAATGTTCCCGATGTCGGGGGAGTCCAGAACCAGGGGTCACAGTGGTAGAATAAGGGGTAGGCCATTTATGACTGAGATGAGGAAATCTTTCTTTGCCCAGAGAGCTGTGAATCAGTGGAATTCTCTGCCACAGAAGGCAGTAGAGGCCAATTCACTGGTTGTTTTCAAGTTAGATTTAGCTCTTCGGGCTAAAGGAATCAAGGGATATGGGGGAAAAGCAGGAAAAGGGGACTGATTTTACTTCGGAGTCATGTGAGTGACTACGTGAAGAACCCGCTCAGCACGCATGCGCGGCATTACGTTCAGCAGAGCAACAGCGGCGCATCGGGAGTCAGGCGCTCCCGCTACGGAGGTGAAAGAACGGACCGTCAGGTAAGCTCTGAGGTCGGGTTTTTCTTTCACAGGGAGCCTTCTGCTTTCAGGCAGAGAAGAAAGGCTCTAGAACAAACCTGTCCCCCACTCGACTCCACGGTGGAGCGTTCCATCTGGGAGGGGGACAGCAACAATGCAGTAGGACCGCTTACCCGGCGCTCCGCTATTCCCCGACAACGCGCTGGAAGTAAAACCACGGAAGAGGCGTCCGACCGGTGGCTTACACTTGTTGGACGGGGATGTCTCTCCACCCGCACGGGGGAAAGACAGCCTCCTGAACAGACCTGCCTCCCGCTCGACTCCACGGAGGTAGGACCGCTTACCGGGCGCTCCGCTATTCCCCGACACCGCGTCCGAGCCCGGCCCGCTAGCGCCTGAGCAGCAGGCTGAAAGTAAAGCCCCAGAAGAGGCGTCCGGCCGGTGGCTTCTGACTTGTCGGACAGGAACGTCTCTCCACCCGCCCGGGGGAGAGATAGCCGCCTGAGCTGCATGGAGTGGCTCCTGGAGCAGGAGCTCCAGCAAGACGCGCTTCGTGAGGGGCGCTCTCGCAGGGGGAGTTCAGGCACTCCCTCCACGGTGCCTTCTGCACTGTCCATTACTTCCTCCTTACCCGACGGTAGCTTTGGTGACCAGGACTGGGCTGGTCAAGAACAGGGGACAATGGCTGACGATCTCGGGAGTATGCATGGGGTGCAGGAACAGGAAGAGCTGCTAGGTGTGGTGGACCGCTACGTGGCAACCCCACGTGCAGGAGGCCGTTAAAGGCCAAAATAGCGGCCAGCATTAACCACCTCTCCAACAGGCCCCTACAGGAGAGGTGGTCAATAAGGCTTTAGAAAACTGCAGCGGATCCTCAGGCTCCTGACGTCAGCCATCACATCGTTTGCTCGTTCCGTGGACAAATACGGAGATGACCACAACCTTCGTAAACAAATCATAAAATCCGCCATAAAATCTTAAATTTGCGGGGTTGTGCATACCCCAGTCACTGAGCCAGACCCACGGCTCTTTGGCAAAAACCTCACAAAGCATATGAAGGATATGGAAGAGGCTTTAAAAAACTTTCGGTCTCATGAGGGCAGGCCCGGGACGAGCAAACCAAAAACAATAATTCCGAAGCAGCAGCACCCCATCGCGTCCATCAGTCGACGTCTACCATATGGGACTGGTGAAAGCTCGGGGTCCGCATTCTATCCCCGGAAGTCTTCTTTAGACCAGGGCCCAGAGCGGACCCCATGGAAAATGTGCCACCCCCCAACATCACCGCCACGTCAAACGACATGCAAGACTCGTTGGAACGGCAGGAAACGGAACAATACCCATAACCATGGAGGTAGGTGGGTCTGGTTCCTACCAGCATATAGAAAATAGTAAGATTAAACGAGAACTTACCAGTTTGAAGTTTGATCATTATTTTATTAGGAGTAACGTTGAGGGAATACGTGAAGAACCCTGCTAGGACGCATGCGCGTCATTCTTCAAAGCAGCGGTGTGAAATCATAGATAACTGTAATGACTAAACATAGTAAGATTAGAGAAGAGATACCAGTTGAGTATATGATCAAGGGTGGGACCGGAGGGCACGTATTCCCTCAACGTTCCTCCTCATAAAATAACGATCAAACTTCAAACTGGTAAGTTCTCGTTTAATCTTACTATTTTACTTCGGAGTCACGTGAGTGACTACGTGAAGATTTTAAAGCTCTGTGATTTCATGCCGTGGAAATGAGTCCATGCATAACATCTGCCTTGATTATGGGGAGAATAGTGTTAACATCATTAGACATCAATACGATATTGAAAAACAACGATAAATTTATTAACACCAAATTATAGCCCCTATTTATGGGGTAAAATCATATTACAGAACTTAAAATTGTTTCTGCAAATGTTCCAGGTTCAATGACTGGTTTGTTATAAAATCGTTGAAAAGTTTTCTCCGTTGACCATCCTGCTGTCTTGAGGATTTGGTCCATTGGAACATCCAACTTCATACCTGCCGATGTAGCTGCAGCCCTAGTGGAGTGAGATTTAAAAATGTTAGTGTCTACTCCAGCCTTTATTAGGACCCGTTTCAGCCATCTCGAGATGGTCTGGACTGTCACTTTTTTGTGTGGCTGTTTGTAGCTGATTAAAAGTGCCATTTCTTTGCCTCTGATGATCTTGGTATACTCCATATATAATAGTAAGTGTGTTACAATACAGAAATGATCATTTGTCGGGTAGGCCCTGAATACTATTTTTAGGCCTGCTGACCCCTGTCTGTTCTGTTTGACTAATTCCTTGATGTGAAAAGTTAAATCTCCAGATGAAATAATCATGTTGTCCAGCCTTAGTTTCTGTAGCGACTGGACCCTTTGTGCCATGACCAAGGCCATCAGCATGACTGTTTTCATAGTCAGTTTCTGTAGGGACAGAGCTGTAGGTGGAGACCAGTTTCTTAACATGGTCAGTACAATGCTCACATCCCATATTTGGGAGTACCTGGTTCTTGGGGGATTAACATTAAAAATGCCCCTCATGAGTTTGGTTACCAGGGGGTGTGGCCCAACAGAATGCCGCTCTGTTCCTTGCCACAGGTATGTTGACAGAGCACTTCTGGCGCAGTTGATGGCACTATAACTGAGCCCCTCATCATAATGGAGGCTTGCCAGGAATACCAGAACAGATGGGATGTTCATAAATCTGTGGATAATGTTATTGTTGTGACAGTGCTTTTCCCATTTCTTGATGTACACCAAGTACTTTTTTTGGTGGACTGTCTGTGGGCCGCTGAAATAATATCCACTGTTTGGTCCATCAGTCCCAGGTGCAGTAGAGGTGCTTACAAACTCTACAAATTAATAGGTTTGTATAATTATGACATGGGTGACGTTCCCTTGTTACGGGTTGAACCAGTAAATTAGATCTATGATGGATGGTGAGGCATGGGTCTAATACCATGTCGAGTATCACCGGGAACCATGGTTGAGTAGGCCAATCGGGTACTATCAAAATACCAGACGCAGAGTCTTGCTGTATTTTCCTTAATACCCGACTGATGAGGCAGAAAGGAGGGAATGCATAAATAAACAATTTTTCCCAATGCAGCGAAAATGCATCTGTTGCTGCTGCCCCAGGGTCTGGTTCCCATGAAACATAATCCGATAACTGATGATTGAGCCTGGAAGCGAATAGTTCCATACCGTGCTGTAATTTCAGCAAATACATTTTTATCCAACATCCATTCAGTGTTTTCATTGAATTTGCGTGACCTGGTGTCTGCCACTAAATTTAGTTTACCTGGTAAGTAGGTAGCTGATATCCAAGTATCTCTCTGGATACACCATTGCCAAATTGTGTTGGCTAGATTGTCACATGATGTCGATTTGTTTCCACCCATATGTTTGATATATGCTACCACGGTGGTGTTGTCAATTTGTAGTCTAATATGCTGGTGATATAACCCAGAAAAATACGACTTAAGGCCATGGAATGCACAACATCTCCAGGTAGTTTATGCCCAGTGTTTGTAATAATGATGCCTCCTGTGCATTCCATCTCCCTCCACAGCTGGAGATGGAATTGGTAGCACCCCAACCAAGTGCATTGGCATCAGTTTGTAGTACCATAAACGGGTTGCTGATATTGATTGGATTGGAACAATGCCTAATGTTATCTTCCCACCATTTTAGTTCCATTATGGCTTCTGTTGGTAGCTTCATTGGTCTGTCAAAATGACCACCATTAATTTTGAGTGCTCTTATTTTCGCCCTCTGTAAATTTCGATAATGTATAGGTCCGAATTGTGTGGCTGGAAACGCAGCCACTATTTTGCCAATTATTCTTGCTACCAGTCTGATGGATGGTTTAATGATGTCAATGATTTTGCTGCAAGCCACTATTAAGGCTGTAACCTTTTCTTTCGGCAAAGTCACTGACATGTGAACTGAGTTAATAGTGAACCCCAGATAATCCATTGTGGATGAAGGCGTTAATTTAGATTTAACAGGATGGATGATAAACCCCAGTTTTTCAAATAATTGTTTTGTGGCTGTTACCGCTTGTTTAGCCAATTCCAAAGTGTTGCCCACAATAAGTATGTCATCTATATATGCCATTACCATGTGTTTTTATTTCCCGCAGAAATGCTAGGGCTGGTTTCAAAATTTTAGTGAACAGCCTGGGGGCTGATAGCCCATTACGTAGTGCCCTGTACTGCCAGAGCTGACCCATCCAGTTGAATTTTAAATAACATCTGTGGTCACCTCTTATGGGTATTGTATAGTAAGCATCTTTTAAATCGATGTTTGCCATGTAAATCAATTGCTTAGCAGTAACAAAGGTTTCCATCTTGAAATGAATATATTGTACGAAAGTATTCAAATTAGTCAAATCGATGATGATGCGGCAACCACCATCTTTCTTGTTTTTGATTAAAATGTTGGACACGAATTCCTGTGATTCGTGTTGGGTTTTCTCAATTACTCCTTTTTTATAAAGCCGCTGTAGTTCAGCATGTGCTTTTGATTTTTCTTTGTCTGTAAGCACGAACATTCGGTTCGGTACATGCTGAACTGGAGGGTTATGTTTTTGTATGAATTCTATGGTATAACCCTGGATACTGCTTAAAAAATAAGTGTCGGTAGTTAACTTATTCCATGCATCCAGATAGAAGTGTAACCTCCCACCAACCTCCATGCTCCCTTCAATTCGCAAGGAACCAGACCCACCTACCTCCATGGTTACCAGTGGTAGGTTTGTTACTTTTTCGGCATCCTCCATGGACGTTGAGGTGCTGGTGTCTGGGTCTGTAGTGGGTTGATGTTGAGGGTTAGTGCATTTTCCAGGAAGGCCAGTCTGGGCCATGGCCTAAAAAAGACCGATGTTGAGTGTTCCTGGCCTTTGAGCTTTCACCAGTTTGTCTTGGCCGACTGGTGGGTGCGTAGGGGTGCTGTTTCTGGCCGAAGTAGTTTTTGGTCGCTGCTTTAATGAGCCCCAGGGTTTTACCCTCTTCGTCAAGTTCTTTTCCGTTTTTGAATAAGTCCCCTCCAAATAGTAGTATTGGTGGTTTGGAGGTTGCAGGTTTGCAGAGGCCTGCAAATTTGGGGTCTAAAGTCGGTTGGATAGCACTCTTCCTAATACTATTTAACTCGTATTGGGAGTTGCAAAATAAAGCCAGTGCATCTTGGTGATCTTGTGTCTTGTTCGTTCAATGTGTGGGCGAAAGCCGTAATTCCCGCTGTTAGGACTTTCAGAACTTTCTGTAGTTTCAAGTCCCTGGCTCTGATTGATGCTCCGACATGTTTCCAAATACACTGGTTGACACTGGGAACATTTAGTGATTTGCAGTACCCTGGTAGTAAGTGTCTTGCTGTGGTGTCCAATAATGCTTGTCCTTATAGCTGGTTGAATGACATGTAGTCGATACTTGCAGTTATTTTGGGGTCCAGGTTTTGGCCAGTTTGGTCAGGTTGAATAAACTGGGACACCATATCTAATAGGTTTTCTTGCACCCCATGTGCACTAGGGGTATGTTCTGCACACCCCTCTTCAGGGTCAGCCCAGAATTGATCCCCCGTACTCCCCTCTGATGAGGGAGAAACACTGTGCAGCCCTACAAGTGGTACTGCTGTAGGACTTACTAGCTGCCCACTGTGACTAGGCTCCATCTCCCGGAGCCTGCCACTTTGGAGTATTTCCTCCAACAGCCGCTCCAACTGGCTCTTATGCTCTCGGGCACAGGCCACTTGTGGCTGCTCCTGTTCCTCCAGCCGCTCCAACCGGCTCCAATGCTCACGGGCACCGGCCGCTCACAGCTGCTCCTGAAGCCGCTCCAACCTGTTCCAATGCTCACTGGCACTGGCCGCTCGCGGCTGTTCAAAGTCGGACTCATCGGAGTCAACGACTCTTTGTTTTTTGCTTCGCTTTGCCGCCCGGCTGTGGTGTTGATTTGGCCGGTGCAGGAGCGAAGTTGGGCACAGCTGTTCCCATTATGGGAGATTGGTGTGCCGTTGGCTGCTGCTGGCTGCCCGCAACTCCGCGGTTCTCCCCCGCCAGCTTTTTCGCAGCCTTCTTGTTCCTCGTGGATCTGTCCATGCCTCCACCTGTAAGGTAAGTGGAAAGAACGCAGAGTCTCCTTACCTGCTGTTCCCGGCTTTTAAATTTTGCCGCTAAAGGGAACGTCGTTCTCCCTGCTGTGACTCGTTGCAATGCGTGTAGCAATATGACACGCATGCATCCTAGCGGGGTTCTTCACGTAGTCACTAACGTGACTCCGAAGTAAAATAGGGGCTTAATACTAACAGGGGGGAGATTACACCTGTTTTAAGAAGCACAGGAGTCTATCACGAGTGATCAGTATATACTGAATGGCATTAGTGGATATAAAACACAATTCATACTAGAAAAATTGTCACCAGTTCAACATTCACCCCAGAGGGTATTTTCCCTCTCCGTTAGAGAAATGAGAGGGACAAGCTGAACTGGTGAGACTAATTACAAAGGGTATCATGGGAAAACATGAACCCTTGGAATTCGTATCAAATATATTCACTAAACCCAAAAAAGATGGTGTATGTCGCATCATCATTGACTTGACTTCACTAAATATGTTTGTTAAGTATATACATTTCACAATGGAAACAGTTGTTACTGCCAAACAACTAATTTACAAAGGATACTTCATGGCAAGCATTGATCTTACAGATGTTTACTCTTTAGTACCATTCACAAGGATCATCGCAGATACCTGAAATTTACCTGGATGGGGCAGCAATGGCAGTTTAAAGCGTTACCCAATGGATTCACATCAGCCATAGATTATTCACCAAGATACCAAAACCAGCTCTGACAATATTCAGAAGACAAAAACATATTGTCATGGCACACTTCACAGGCACTAAGGACCCCAAGCACCTGTGGCAAGGCATCCAGTCTGTCACCGGCTACAGGCCAACACCCCCACCGTGCGAGGACAACACAGACTTCCTCAACACACTTAATACCTTCTTCAACCGGTTTGAGGAGGACAACACCATCACACCAACAAAAGCCCCTCCCTGCCCAGACCATGAAGCACTTCACCTGGACCCAGCTGATGTGCGGAGGACCCTACTCAAGGTGAACCCCAGAAAAGCTGCAGGTCCTGACAACATACCGGGGCGTGTGCTCAGAGACTGTGCTGACCAACTCACAGAGGTTCTTACGGACATCTACAACACCTCTCTGAGCCAAGCCATCATACCAGCATGCTTCAAAGCCACCACCATCATACCGCTACCCAAGAAATCCCCAGCCTCAACACTGAACGATTACCAGCCCATAGCACTCGCGTCCATCATGATGAAGTGCTTTGAAAGGTTGGTCAAGGCCCACATAACATCCAGTCTCCCCTCTACACTTGACCCATTCCAGTTTGCTTACCGTCCCAACCGTTCCACTGATGATGCCATAGCAACAGCACTCCACCTAAGCCTGGCTCATCTGGAAAACAATAACAGTTACGTGCGCATGCTGTTCATCGACTTCAGCTCCGCCTTCAACACAGATCTGAGGGAAGAGATGCTTGGAGTATGGCACTGGGCTTACTGTCATATATTCAGCTGCTCGTACTGCACTGTATTGCTGCATGATCCTTATCGGATAAAGTAATCTTACATTACATGTTTTTATCTTAGAAATTTCATATAGATTTGAAACGTCGAACCAATGTGACAGAAAGTTTCCAAAACCCCCACCAGCCTCGTTAGTGGCCAGGGAAGATTTGGGTGTTGATGTCAGCTTGTTAAGCATACGCTAAGCCAGAGGTCACTTAAACATTGTGTCACTAGCAGTCAATTACTGGAAATAAGTAAACATTAAATATAATTGGAATGCAAAAGAACCAAATGAAATGAATGCAAATTCTGAAACTCATTATGGGAACGATTGTCAACACATGTGGTGCCACTGACCAATATACATGAGGAAAGTTATAAAGCAAATGCAAATTTTGATTAAAAATAATTGGCCTAAATGAACCCTGTGCTACCTGTCCTGAGATAAGGAACCATCCATGTTGAAGTCAACAGCTTGGGTTTATCTGAAGTTTGTTACCTCTCTCTTCTCATTTGAGTTGCATTTTGACCAAGCTTTCGGTTATTTTCATGTCTTAACAAATGAATTAAAGTGGTACCACTACATACATGAATATCAAAAATGAACAGCTGGTATAGACCGAAGACAGACACAAAGTGCTGGAGTAATTCAGTGGGTCAGGCAGCATCTCTGGAGAAAAAGGATAGGTGATGTTTTGGGTCGGGACCTTTGTTAAGACTGAAAACAGCGGGGATGGAGCTGAAGGTAAGAAAAGGTCAGAACAAAGCAGGGCTGACCCGCTGAGTTACTCCAGAACTATTTGTCTAATGTCCAAAAGATACTGGTGTATGTTCAATGCACCTAAATACACCTTAACCCTTCAAGCTCCTGCCATAGACTAGTGTTCATTCCATTATAACATTTTCACAGTTCGGTCACACCATCTGATTCTTCTGTCCCAACAAGATCACACTTCATCCAGATTCATAGAAACACAGAATACCAAGCCAATGCATTTAGATACACTACAGTTATATATTGCTTTACATTGTATGTACAATTTGTATGTACGTACTTAGTATAATCTTTGGAGACATTTCACTACATTATAGGTTCTGCATGAACTGATATATTGTTGCAGTTCTGTTAAAATTCTAGGGTTAATAGTAATACTTTATTGAAAGGTACAGTATGGGAAAAGGCCCTTTGGCCTATCGAGTCCAGGTGACCATCATCCAATGCTATCCCACTTTTTCATCTTCTCCCTACACATCAGGGACAATTTGCAGTGGCCAATTAGCCTACAAATCCACATGTCCTTGGGATGTGAAAGGAAACCGCATCATCAGGAGGAAACCCGCGCAGTCACGGGGAGAACATGCAACCTCCACACAGTCAGCACCAATGGTTAGGATTGAACCCCGGTCTCTGGCACTGTGAGGCAGCAACTCTACCAGCTATGCCAATGTGCCACCCTGGTTCCTTTTACAGAAAGTGCAGTGCAGAACATAGGTTTACTCAGACTACCTTACTGTGTAAAAACCCTCAGTAGATTTTATGAATAAGTTCAGCCATGATCTGGCTGTGTACATCAGAGAAACATTGTCTAAGGTGATTTTTTTCTGCAAAAAAGGCTTCTGAAATGAAAGCTAGAACCGGTGACGAATTTGATGTGGCACCACCCATGAAAAGGTATAGTTATTATAATTTCTACCATGCCTCAGATACTATAGTTATGCTAGATAGAATAATCTGGTTACTATAGACAGCTGTACTTATTTATAATGGTACTTATGTATAGCGATAAGAATGAAACCCTGTCAAATTTCACTTAATTTAATCTATTATGTATTGGATCAAGACGTACATTTTCTGTTTACTGAACCATTATGAACATCTGATGTGTTTATTAATTGTCCTCACAAGATTGAGATAATTAAATAAACCTTTATTAAATATCAATGGTACTGGTCCTAATCCTATTTATAAGCATTCATCTTATAAAGTGTAGTGCATTTTGAACCCTACTGAGGTAGTCAGACTCTCATGATAGATTTTGCCAACTTCCTCACCACCGGTGACACATTTATCAAGCCTGCAATTACATTTTTTTTTTAATTATTCCTGTTTTTAAATAACACAATTTCCAATTTTACAGGCTCCCAAGAGCATAGATTTTGGTTGCAAGCTCTCCCACCAAGAAGGACATGGTCAGTTGGTGTATATGAATGCCAACACAGCACATTCCCATCACAAGCCACTCATTAACTTAACACCATTGTTGGAGTGTCTTCACCAGAAGAACACAAGTGGCAAAGATCATTACTCAAAAATAATTAGGAATAAAGCAATCAATGTCTCACTTAACAATGACACCCACATCCTGCAAAATAAATGATTGAAATATAATCATGTTTTTTTCTGTTGACTGTCAAATTTCCATTATTTTCTTTGTTACCAATTTTATGCCTATGTTAAATTCACCATGATCTTCTGCCAAGCTGTTCATATTGTGTCCTTTTCTCTACTTTGAAAGTTATATAAAGCACTCATTTCACAAATCTGCCTCTTCCATCTTCTTCCAGTTTTAACAGCTTTATATTTCCCTTTGGTATTCTTTCTCTGCCAATAAGTAAGCAAAAACATTTACTTTTAGCTTTGGATTCCATTGTAAGTCGTTCTCGCATTGCCTCTTTTGCAAGTCTTATTACATTACCAACCTTTTTCATTGTTTATTATAATGTTGTTCTTCCCATTCTGCTGCGTTTCCACTTTCAATGAAATTCATGAATCCTCATCCTCTTACTTTCATCCCTTTTCTTTTCCTATTCATTGACCATGGACGTTTCATTAATAAATCTATAAGTCGTTGCGCTCTACTCAGGGACTGGGACACAAGAACAAGTTTCCAGCATTTGCCTACAAATTTTCTCTTTGTATAAGGGGCTACAACAGCTTACATAATTTTGCTCTGTTTCAGTGTTGAATTGGCTGGTGTTATTGTTCTCCTTCCTGGTTGTCACAGTACTGCCCTCTCCTCATTCTCATCCACTTCACCTCCCAGTACTTTTCCACCGGTCCCTCCTTCTCCTCACCTGCCTGCCACTCCCCTTTCATCAGCCCAACTCTCCTCATCTGTTGCACTCAGTTGCCTCTGATCACCAATTAACCCGGTATATAGACTCTCCTCACCATTCACAAAGTGCCAGATTGTTCTCAGCATTCATGCAAGACTCTCCAGCAACTTCTCGACTTCCTGCCTGTCTTCGCCTCTCCTTTCGTCTGTCCCTCGTTGGTTTGTTTGCATCGTGTGTTGGATCTCCTGGTTACCAGACTTTCCGCTACCTCGACTATGACTCCTGCCTGCCCATCTTCGGAACCTTCACTCAATCCCGAGCCTCTGAGTGAGTACGGTGTACCCGTTCCTGTGTTACTACTCTGTGTTACAGTTTCGTAATAAAGTTCATTACCAACTATACCTGCCTGATTCTGTGCTGCTATTGGGTCCAAGCTATATCCGTTACACTGGTCTTCACTGTATTCCAATAGTGTGTAATAATCCATTATTTAAATTGTGTTTCTGCTTCCAAATCACATTGACAAGATCATACGTTGAAACTACTCATAAACCTTGCACCATGATATGGACTTTCAAGACCATAGAATAAAATAACAAAGAAAGATACTATTCAGTCCATCATAAATGTTTCAGTTCTTTCATGTTCCTTTTGGTTATTCTCACCCTCTTCTTGTTCTTTCCCCTTGGCTCTGAAAATACTTCATTCTTCCGATCTTTATCCAATTTCTTTATTGAAGTTTTCTTTGGAAATAGATAGATGCTTCAACCATCCTTTCTTTCGGCATGGCATTCCAGACATTAACACAAGCATTTTGCAGCATGTTGTTAATGTTATTTTTTACTATTGCAGTATGTTTGTGGTCTCTGGTCGCTGTTCGCTCCTCACCACTCTCTCAAAATGTTTCATGGCCCAGAACATTACTCATAACTGTACTCTGTAGGATTTTCTCGTGAAGCTCTGTTTCAACAAATGATCCGAGGAAGTTTTAATTTAGTCGCAAATGCAAAACTCTTCCTTTTCAGTTTATTAAAATACAACTAATACAATGTATAGTTTTTTATTTTACTAAGGGGTTTCCGAACTTCACAGCCAGGCCAGGAATATTGACACCACCTCCGGCTCCATCCTCAGCCACTACTGCGACACCAGTCCAGCCGTTTCCACAACCTCGCCTGCCGCCACCGTCTGCATTGAGACCATGGAGCTTTGTAGCTTCGGGCGGGTAATGTCAGTGCAGATCTTGGTCAGCCTAAATTTTATTGTTGGGTCTCTACATACGAAATGTCATATATTACACTTGGTTATAGCAGACAAATGGCAATAATGGACACCAGTTCCCTCCGCTAAGTTCCGTTAGAATGAAGGTCTTCTGTACAATCAATCCTTATATTATTCTTCCCCCAGAATGAAGAAGTGAACTGCTCACTTCATCTCTGGAGACTTTGCTACATGTATCTGCAGTCCTTTTATCCTTAAATATAGTTGGCTTCTCGATTTATTGTCTTGTTTTTCTATCTGCCCACTCCATCCTGTTGTAACAAATTGTAGTCTCACCCAATGACAATTGGTAGCTTTATAGAAAAGGAATGATAGAAAATCAAAGCAGGAGCAGATCATTTGGCTGTTTGGCTCAATTCCATAAATGAAGAAGATCAGAGCTGATGCACTGATGAAAGCCAATGTATTATTTGTCTTTTGCAACTGGAGCGGCACATTGCCACGGCTCGTAGAGGCACTATACAGCTGCTGCTTCACAGCTCCAGTGTCACTGTTTCAAGCCTGACCTCTGCTGCCGTCTGTGTGCCTGTGTCAGTTTCCTCCAGGTGCTCCTTCAGAATGCACCCACATTGCTAGACCGGGCAGGATGGTCAGTCAATTACCCTTAGCATGTTGATGGGAGGGTGATCGGGATTCCTACAAGTAATTGTCTATACAGAGATTGTACCATCCCCCCCCATGACCTGCGTGGGTTTTCTCAGAGAACTTTGGTTTCCTCCCACACTACAAAGACATACAGGTTTGTAGGTTAATTGGCTTGGACTAGATATTTAAAAAAATTACCCCCAGTGTAGGATAATGTTAATGTGCGGGAATCGCTGGTCAGTGTGGACTCGGTGGGCTGAAGGGCCTGTTTCTACGCTGTATCTCTAAACAATACTGAATAATAATTAGAGTATTTGGGTATTTGAATGTTGCTGTAGCTACAATGGGCTGAAGAGTCCATTTCCATACTGTATTATTTTAAGAACTATATGAATTACTTGCTTTGTCAAATCCATGTGCTTGCTTTGTGTGATTTCTCCACCCAGGTCTCATTGCATCTTTCTCTTTTTCCAGTCTATCACCTTTCAGATCAAAATCTCTCTTTCTGATTCTAAATCAAAGTGGATTGAACCAGATTAATCAGTACTAAACTGTATCTGCCATGCATTTGCCTATTCTTCCAATGTGTCCAAATCACATTGGAGCCTCTTTGCATCCCCCTCACAGCTCGCATTCCCACCCAGGCTATTTTCATGAGGAAAGTTATGCCCCTGTCCCACTTAGGAAACCTGAACTGAAACCTCTGGAGACTTTGCGCCCCACCCAAGGTTTCCGTGCAGTTCCCGGAGTTTTTTACCAGTCTCCCTACCTGCTTCCACTACCTGCAACCTCCAGAAGTTTACATTCAGGTTTCCTAAGTGGGACAGGGGCATAATTTAATTATGTACCCCTTTCAAATCATTGATACAAAGTTATGAGCAGTTATTTGGGCCAAGGCACTAATCTCAGTGGCACCCCACTAGTCATTGTCCATCACACATGAAAAGACCCATACTCATGAAAAGGTTTTTTCTGTCTGTTTCAATCCATGCCAACCCAAAATACCTTGTGGTTTAATCTTGCACACTACCCTCTTAAATGACATCTTACCGTCTAAAAATACAAAGACATCAAATCCTCTGGTTTTCCTTTATTTTTTTTTTTAGTTAAATCCTCAAAAAAAGCTGATTAGATGCATTATTGTTCATTGCCTAAATCTGTGCTTGCTTTGTTCAATCCAGTTAATGCTTCAAAACTATTCTGGTATTGAATCTTTCATAATACAATCTGGAATCTGCCTCACCATTGATGTTGGGCTGTCAGGCCTGCAATGCATTGCGTTTCTTTTGCTTTCCTTTTCTTCTCTTTTTAAATCATGTGTTTAGTATTCCACCCTCCAGTCTTTAGGAAACCTCTGGAGTTTAAAGAATTTTGGAAGATGCTCATCAATGCATTCATTATTTCCAGTCACTTCCTCTTGTGTTCTGGGATGTGGATTATCAGGCCCTGGGGATTTATCAGTCTTTTTCCCCTTTGATTTCCCCAGCAGTACTAGAAACATAGAAACATAGAAAATAGGTGCAGGAGGAGGCCATTTGGCCCTTTGAGCCAGCACTGCCATTCATTGTGATCATGGCTGATCGTCCCCTATCAATAACCCGTGCCTGCCTTCTCCCCATATCCCTTGACTCCACTAGCCCCTAGAGCTCTATCTAACTCTCTCTTAAATCTGTTTCCTAACACTGGTTTATTTTAGTTTCTGTCTCTCTCTTGAAACCATTCACACTCTAGCATATCTGTGACCTGTGATCTGCTTTGTGAAGATTGATGTATTTTTGTCCTGCCATTGATTGTTCCCAATTATAATTTCCCCAGTTTCTGACTACAGCAACATTACCCTTCACTAACCTTGTTCCCTTCATATATCTACAGCAACAAGCTTTGATCTCAACATTCTATGCTTTACGTTTTCATGCTTACCATTCTTGGATCTGTTAATCATTAGTCTCCCCTGCTTTTTAAAGATTCTCAGGCCAATCACACCTTTTGGTCTGAATTATTTTGTCAAATTTATTGTCCTCGATATACAACAACCTCTCATCTTTTTTATTTTTGGAATCCACCTGGAAGTGTACGCTATAGTGAAGCACGCTGATGTGCTAATGTAAGAACATTCAACATTTTACTTGATTGGTTTTACGCGATCAACCTTCAATCTTCGCCACCTCAACCCAACCCCTAAATAGAAAAAAAAACTTTCTTCTGTCACTATATTACTTTCATCCCAGCTACCATTCAGATAAATTTCTTCTGAACACTCACTAAGTACTTGACATTCTTTCCAAAACCTTTTGCCCAGAATTGAACAAATGATCCAGCTAGAAGACATTTTTCATGATATTCAATAGACAATAGATAATAGACAATAGGTGCAGGAGTAGGCCATTCGGCCCTTCGAGCCACCTATTCAATGTGATTATGGCTGATCATCCACAATCGGTATCCCATTCCTGCCTTCTCTCCATATCTCTTAACTCTGCTATCTTTAAGAGCTCTGTCTAGCTCTCTCTTGAAAGCATCCAGAGAGCCAGCCTCCTCTGCCTTCTGAGGTAGAGAATTCCACACTCACAACTCTCTGTGTGACAAAGTTTTTCCTCATCTCCGTTCTAAATGGCTTACCCCTTATTCTTAAACTTTGGCTTCTGGTTCTGGACTCCCCCAACATCGGGAACATGTGTCCTGCCTCCAGCGTGTCCAAACCCTTAATAATCTTATATGTTTCAATAAGATACCCTCTCATCCTTCTAAATTCCAGAGTACACAAGCCTTCTTTTCTCATTATTATTATTATTATTATTATTATGATTATTAGTATTATTATTTTTCCAGCAGTTTGTATCCAGTAGCCCAATGGTCTGAATCATATTCCTGGTTTACAAGTGTGGAAAACATTGAGTGGCCCAGAACTAACTTGCTTCTATCAATGTCTTGCAAAAGTAATTGATTTACTTTTTCAGTAAGATTGGTTTTTATTCCCCAGACAGTTAATGCATCAGCGCACTGTGTATCAATACATAATGTATTAATGTATTCATCAAGAAAATGAATGCCAACATAAACACATTTAAACAATTATTACTCAGTTTAATGTGCAATTTGACATCCTTTGCTGCAATACGATACAAACAATAAACAGTTCTTTAACTCTATGTCTATTTAGATACCTAACATTAAACAACATTTATTTATTAAGTCCATTATAGGCTTTGAGACTATTTTTGGGGCATATATTACCTTGCATAGAATTAATTAAAAATAGTGAAGAAATAAAATACATCACTAAAATATTTCCAAGAGTAGGCTTAACTTTCCATGTCAATAATCATATTCCTTCTTTGACTGGCTTTTGTGCCATGCACTGGCTTCTCCTGCATGTGTGTGTTCACTTGCTGCGAGATGATCACTTAATAACCTCTATCCAGGCCCAGGATTATAAGGAACCTCAGGGGTGCAGAAGGGCCAGAATTTATGGTGTGAAAGTCCTTCCAGGGAAACAAATTCTAGGATGAAAACAGGCATTAGAGAATTGTTTCTACCATGTTGCTGGTTCCCTTAGCAACTGGGTTCCACAGAGACAGATGGCTTCCATTAGTATTATGTCAGTTTTTCCTTTCCCTTTTGCGATTATAGGCAGTCACCTCTTAACATTTAATTTTTATTGTGTAAAAATATCCCTATCTGTTTCATTGTTGTAAAAGCGCACCAGTACATCGGGTGAATTAGGCATTGATAATAATATAATGAATCTGCTTCCATTTTAATTAGTTATGACATATAGCAGTCACACTGAGACAATAATATTTCAGCACAGCAATGGTCTAATGTTCTGTTTCTAATCTTTTAACAGAAATAGAACTTCATCTGTATCAAATTTGAGTTAGCAATTAACCTCAGTTTCTCAGTTACCAAATAGATTTTTGCATCCATAGACACTTGATACACCAGCTCAATTAATTATTCTCTTATGCAAACCATGTGAATCTCCAAAGGGATGAAACGTAATGACACTGATAGGCAGTACTGACATGTGCACCGACCAGAATAAGTTAAAATTAAAGTAAAATTAAGTTATTATGTATCATGACATGGATTAAAATTAAGGTATTATGTACATATAATGATACAGCTTTGGGAACAATTGCTGAACTATAACTTCATTCAAACATAAACTTGCAGGCTGCTGATTTCTGTTCTGCAGTGATTTTATCTCCAACCCTAATTTCAATTACGCTCTCATAATCATTCCAAAGCTCCTGGCATTTCCTGTAATTATTTTAAAACCAGAATGGTGTAAATAAAAATGGTTAGTCCTGAAGAAAGTGAGAATGCAGGATGTGGACGGAAACTATACTTAAAGATTCATTAGATATTTGGAAATACCGGAGCAGTAAAGAGGTGAAAAAATATAACCAAAGGACAAAGGATGGTTTTCTATGTCAAAGCTAAACAGCATTAAGGACCTGTCCCACTTACGTGTCATTGGAATGCAAATTACGCGACCTCGTCGTCGCGTTGAGGCGCGATGGGCGTCGTGTGGCCGCGCGGGACCGGTCCCACTGAGAAACATGGAGGGGTATGTAGTCTGTCACCAGACTGTCGCGTAACTGATGGCCAAAGTGGGACAGGCCCAAGACCCTGGCACGACGCAACGTCTCGCCTCCAACTGCAGCAGAAGCAGGCAAACGATCGCCGAACACGGCCTGGGGCTCACGGCCATTGCAGTCCGAATCCGCCATCACTTCTACTCCCAGAGCAGGGCCAAAAAAATTGAAAATTGACACAAAATGCTGGAGTAACTCAGCGGGACCGGCAGCATCTCTGGAGAGAAGGAATGGATGATGTTTCGGGTCAAGACCCTTCTTTCAGACTGAAGAAGCATCTCAACTCGAAACATCACCCATTGCTTCTCTCCAGAGATGCTGCCGGTCCCGCTGAGTTACTCCAGCATTTTGTGTCCATCTTCAAATGACGGCACGTGCTCCAGAAGGCGGTGCGGGCGCATGAAGTCATGCACGACCTTCGTGGAACCGTCGTGCCTCAACACGACCACGAGGTCGTGTAATTAGCATGCCAAGGACACGCAAGTGGGACGGGGGCTTTATTTTACATTGCAGTAAACAAAGATGTCGTACAACACACATCGTGCATGGATATCTTTGAATAAGTAAGAATTTAAAAAATGTGTAACTAATGTCCAGGTGGTTAAATGAACCACGTTATTCCTTAAATGATGTGCAAAGACTGGCTAATTGACTGTTAAACAATATTTAATTTACAAGACCATCACTGAACATAGCGGAGAATGTTTCCTAATTTGTATTCATTGTAATTGTATTGTAAAGATGTGCTTACTTGCAATACCAAAAAGTACCAAAAGGAATCCTGCACCAGCACTCCCAAGTTCTCATGCACCTCGATTTATGAATCCTCTCCCCATTTAGAAAATAGTCTACGCCTTTATTTCTACTTTCAAAGTGCATGACCGTACACTTTGCTACACTGAATTCCATCTGCCACTTTCTTGCCCACTCTCTCAACTTGTCTTTTAGTGTTCAGTTTAGAGATTAGTTTAGAGATTAGTTTAGAGATAGTTTAGTTTAGCTAAGTTTAGTTCAGAAATAGGCCCTTCAGCCCACCGAGCCACCGCCGACCAGCGATCTCCGCACATTAACACATTTCCTACACACACACACTGGGGACAATTTACATTTATATCAAGCCAGTTAACCTACAAATCTGTACGTCTTTGGAGTGTGGGAGGAAACCGAAGATCTCTGAGAAAACCCACACAGGTCATGGTGAGAAGGTAAAAACTTTGTACAGACAGCACTCGTATTCGGGATCAAAGCCGATTCTCCGGTGCTGGAAGGCAGCAACTCTACTGTTGTGCCACCGCACTGACCTGCCGCCCTAAAAGGGACTTGTCTGCAGACTCCCTGCTTCCTCAATATTACCTGCCCCTCCACCTATCTCCTTATCATCCACAAACTTGCCACAAAGCCATCCTTTCCATCACCCAAATCATTATTATATAACGTGAAAAGTAGCGGACCCAGCACCGACCCCTGTGGAACACTACTGGTCGAGAGCAGCCATCCAGAAGAAGCCCTCTTCATTCCCAGTCTTTTCCTTCTGCCATTCAGCCAATCTTCTATCCATGCCAGTATCTTCCTTCCAATACACAGGCTTATTTTGCTGCCTCGCGTGCAGCACTCTGTCAAAGGCTTCTGAAAATCCAAGTAAACAACGTCCACTGACTCTCCTTTGTCTATCCTGCTATTTTCTTCCTCACAGAATTCCAACAGATTGGTCAGGCAAGATCTCCCCTTCACAAAATAATGCCGACTTTGGTCTATTTTATCATGTACTTACTTCTAAGTATTCAGAAACCTTATCCTTAATACTGGATACATCTAAATTGTACCAACTACTGGATAGCCTAACCAGCCTATAGTGTCCTCTTTTGTCTCATTCCCTTCTTGAAAAGTGGAGTCCTCTGGGAACACTCCTGACTCTGGAGATTATTGAAAGATCATTACTAATGCCCCCACAGTCTCGAACGGTACTAAGTCAGAATCCTGGGGTGTAGTCCATCTGATCCAGCAACTTATCCATCTTCAGACCTTCCTGCTTCCTAAGCACCTTCTCCTTAGTAATAGCCACGTCACTAACTTCTGGCATATTGAATTTAAGGCACGTTGCTGGTGTCTGCCGCTGTGAACACTAATGCCAAAAACGTATTCAATTTGTCCGCAATTAAAAAAAAAAACCATTACTACTTCTCCTGCATAATTTTCCAGTGGTCCAATGCCTCTTTTACTCTTTATATATCTGTATGTGTTTTAATATTTATATATCCTCTTTTAAATTATTGGCTAGCTTATTTCATCTATTCTCCCATTATTGCCTTTTTAAGTTGCCTCTGTTGGTTTTTAAAAGCTTCCAAATCCTCTAGCTTCCCATTAATCTTTTCAATATTATACGCCTCCTTTTTTACTTATTGCTGTTTTTGACTTCCTTTGCCAGCCACCGTCACCTTATCTCCCCTTAGAATCTTTTTCCTCTTTGAGGTGAAGGGATCCTGCATCTTCTGAATTACTCCCAGAAACTCCGGCCATTGCTACTCTAATGTTGTTCTTATTGGGCTCCCTTTCCAATAAACTTTAGCCAGCTCCTACCTCTTGCCTCTCAACAGAAAGCCAACACATCTGATTTCATCTTCTCCCTCTCAAGCTATAGTGTGAATGTTATCATAATTATGATCACTACCTCCTAGGGGTTCCTTTACCTTAAGTTTGCTAATCAAATCCAATTAGTTACACAGATTTTATTAGATTTATTCAATATTTTAACTCCCCTTCCTATTCCCATACTGACCTTTCTTTGACCAGTTCATTGGCTATATTTAAGAGGGAGTTAGATCTGGCCCTTGTGGGATCAGGGGCAGGTACAGGATACTGAGTTGGTACAGGAGAAGGCAGGTACGGGATACCGAGTTGGATGATCAGCCACGATCATATGGAATGGCGGTGCAGGCTCGAAGTGCCGAATGGCCTACTCCTGCACCTATGTTTCTGTCCTGGGCCTCTTCTATTGCCAGGGTGAGGTCACACGCAAACTTGAGGTGCAGTCCTCATATTCTGCTTGGGTAGCTTACAATCTAACAGAATGGACATTTAATTCTCCAATTGTAGGTAACATCTCACTAACCCCTTCACCCCCCCTCTAAACGTGCCCCCTTCCCTTTCACCCCCTCTTTCTTTGCCCCCCTCCCCACTTATCTCCCCTGTGCCTCACATGGACTCGCATATATTTATACCCTCCACCCATCCACCCTTCCCACTCCTGCTCCTTGTCTCCCTTTGGCTGGCTTCACAATCCACAACTCGTCAACCCTGTCTCAAACCTTTCATTCTTAACTTTGGCCTATGTTCCAACCATCTGCCTTTCAAACCCCCCCCCCCCCCCCCTCACCTGTGTCGACCTGTTATCTGTAATGCTTTGTCCCCCCTCTCCCTTTCTCCATGTTCTCCAGGGATGCTGCCTGACCTGCTGGGTTACTCCAGCACTTTACGTTCTTTTATCTACATGAGCTGCTGCCTCAAGAAGGCGCGATCGATCATCAAGATCCCCACCATCTGGTCACAACCTCCTCTCGCTGCTACCACCGGACAGGAGGTACAAAAGCCTGAAGTCGGATAGTACTAGGTTTAGGCATGGCTACTTTCTCACAACCTTCCAGTTATTGAACCAACCCACACTACCCTAATCCTGCCTCGGCAAAAAAATGCCGTGGACCACCTCTCGCACTATCATGGACTTGTTTTGGAGTTGCGTTTTGCACAAATGTTTTTATTTGCACAGTGTTCGTCTTCTCACAGTCTTGCTGAACTTGTATGTAATTTAAATATATTCTATGTATAATTTATGCTTTAATGTGTTGTCTAGCTCTATGTGTAAGTGATGCTGCTGGAAGCAAGATTTTCATTGTTCCTGCATCTCACCATACTTTTGTATATGACAATAAACTGAACTCGTTTTGACGATGCATTGTTTATAGGGCGAGTTGCCAGAGGAAGTGATGGAGGTGGATCCAATTACAACATTTAAAAGGCATTTGGACAGGAACATGGATAGAAAATATTTAAAAGTGATGTGGGCCAGTAGATGGAAGAATAGCAAGTATTTACTTTTCTTGTCCCTTTTGTACTTTCATCTTTAGT